>NC_092720.1:225506230-225658191 GCF_047496885.1 Scyliorhinus torazame
GACGATATCATCATTTGGTCCACCACTCCGCAGGAACACATGCATCGTCTTCGACGTGTCTTCACCCGCATACGGCAAAATGGCCTGCGTCTCAACCGTGCGAAGTGTGCTTTCGGCCAGACGGAGCTGAAATTCCTCGGGGACCACATCTCAAGGTCCGGGGTCCGTCCCGATGCAGACAAGGTTAGCGCCATCACAGCCATGCCACGACCGGCTGACAAGAAGGCTGTCTTAAGATTCCTGGGCATGGTCAACTTCCTTGGGAAGTTCATTCCCAACCTGGCTTCTCATACAACAAACATGCGCCATCTCGTAAAAAAATCGACGGAATTCAACTGGCACCAGTCGCATCAGCGGGAATGGGAGGAGCTCAAGCACAAACTGGTCACGGCACCAGTGCTGGCCTTCTTTGACGCGACTCGCCCTACAAAGATCTCAACAGACGCCAGCCAATCTGGTATTGGAGCGGTACTCCTGCAAAAAGACAGCACGTCATCATGGGCCCCGGTTGCGTATGCCTCACGAGCCATGACCCCTACCGAACAGCGCTACGCGCAAATCGAAAAAGAATGCCTGGGCTTGTTAACTGGACTGGACAAGTTCCACGACTATGTGTATGGCCTGCCACGATTCACGGTCGAAACTGACCACCGCCCCCTGGTCAACATCATTAACAAAGACCTGAACGACATGACTCCTCGCCTCCAGCGCATCTTACTTAAACTCAGGAGGTACGATTTTGAACTGATCTACACTCCGGGGAAGGAACTCATAGTGGCGGACACTCTTTCCCGAGCAGTGAGCACACCACCAGATGCGGAGGGGTTCGTGCGTCAAATTGAGGCACACGTGACTCTGACAGCAGCAAATATGCCAGCTGATGATCCTTGTCTGGCCCACATACGCGCAGAGACGGCGACTGACCCTCTGCTGCAGCGAGTGATGCGCCACATGACGGAAGGGTGGCTAAAAGGGCAGTGCCCCCAGTTTTATAATGTGCGAGATGATCTCACCAATATAGACGGGGTCCTTATGAAATCGCATAGGATCGTCATTCCACACAGTGTGCGCCAGATGATTCTTCGTCAACTACACGAAGGCCACTTGGGCGTCGAAAAATGCAGACGAAGGGCCCGGGCGGCGGTATATTGGCCGGGTATTAATGAAGACATAGCCAACATGGTGCTCAACTGCACAACCTGTCAGAGGTTTCAGCCAGCGCAACCTCCGGAAACACTTCTACCACACGAGATGGTGACGTCCCCCTGGGCGAAGGTGGGTGTTGACCTATTTCACGCGCTCGGCAGAGATTACATTGTTATTATAGACTACTTCTCAAACTACCCGGAAGTCATGCCTCTCCATGATCTGACGTCGTCCGCAGTCATTGGGGCCTGCAAGGAAACGTTTGCTCGCCATGGCATTCCAAGGACTGTCATGTCAGACAATGGACCTTGTTTTGCCAGCCGTGAATGGTCGTCCTTTGCCGCAGCATATGGTTTCACTCATGTGACATCCAGCCCTCTGCATCCACAATCGAACGGGAAGGCTGAAAAGGGTGTCCACATCGCAAAGCGGCTCCTGTGCAAGGCGGCTGATGCCGGATCGGACTTTAACCTTGCCTTGCTGGCCTATCGATCGGCCCCGTTATCCACGGGCCTCTCGCCAGCGCAGCTACTAATGGGTCGCTCCCTCAGGACGACGGTACCTTCCGTCCTGGCACCGACAACAGACCATGAGGCGGTTCTTCGGGACATGCAACTGCAGCGTGATCGCCAGAAAGGTCGGTACGACACACGAGCGACGGACCTGCCCCCCCTGTCCTCCGGAGACAAAGTACGCGTCCATCAACCGTATGGTGGCTGGTCAGCACCGGCCGAAGTCCTCCGACAAGTGGCTCCCCGCTCGTTCCTGGTTCGCATGCCGGATGGTTCCGTGCGTCGCCGCAATCGGCGCGCCCTTCGCCGACTTCCACGCTCACAGCCACACAACATGCCAGATCCTCAACAGGCTTCCGAGGATGACTTTGTGGAGCTGCCGCACATCACGCCCTTTCCATCGCCACCCATGGCCATGCCTGCACAGCAGCCGGTGGTTCTTGATCCACCCTTAAGGCGGTCAACCCGAATTCGTCGCAAACCCATTAGAATGGACTTATAATACAGTTCATATGTTTAATAAGTTGGACAATCTTACATGATAACCTGTTGTTGTTTATCGTTCCAGATGTCGTCTGACTGGACAACTGTTCAAATTTTTTTTCTTCTTCTCTCGTTCGCATTTCTGTTATGTTATGGTACAACTGGATTCATGTGACGCACTCGACATCGCCCCATGTACATAGTTCCGTCATAGACACATGCTGCACACGACACACACACACTCTTAGATGCACTCACGTCACGATCATATTTATTACCACGTAGGCACATATCTTTGTAAAAAGGGGGGATGTCATGATATTCAAACACACACATCATGATGGACACACTAACAGGCAAATCAGAGCACACAACACCACAACCAATCACAGACAAGAACACCAACCACATAAAAAGCACGAGCACGACACCTGGAGGTCAGTAGGTCTGGGGAGAAGGAAACAAGAAAGAGCTGTTGAAACACCACAAGCAGGGAGCCCCCCACGTGCAGAGTGCAAAGACCAAGTTGTAAATAGTGAGTTTAAATAAAGAAGCGTTGTACCACATACAACTGTGTTGGCTCATCTGTGTGTCAGAACACCCAACACCACACGGGAGAGGGAGGAGGTGAATTGGAGTCTCCGGGAGAGGGAGGAGGGGAATTGGTGTCTCTGGGAGAGGGATGAGGTGAATTGGAATCTCTCGGAGAGGGAGGGGAGGAATTAGAGTCTCCGGGAGAGGGAGGAGGGGAACTGGAGTCTCCGGGAGAGGGAGGGGAGGAATTGGAGTCTCCGGGAGAGGGAGGGGAGGAATTGGACTCTCCGGGAGAGGGAGGGGAGGAATTGGAGTCTCCGGGAGAGGGAGGGGAGGAATTGGAGTCTCCTGGGAGAGGGAGGAGGGGAACTGGAGTCTCCGGGAGAGGGAGGGGAGGAATTGGAGTCTCCAGGAGAGGGAGGGGAGGAACTGGAGTCTCCGGGAGAGGGAGGGGAGGAATTGGAGTCTCCGGGAGAGGGAGGGGAGGAATTGGAGTCTCCGGGAGAGGGAGGGGAGGAATTGGAGTCTCCAGGAGAGGGAGGGGAGGAATTGGAGTCTCCAGGAGAGGGAGGGTAGTAATTGGAGTCTCCGGGAGAGGGAGGGGAGGAATTGGAGTCTCCGGGAGAGGGAGGAGGCGAATTGGAGTCTCTGGGAGAGGGAGGGGAGGAATTGGAGTCTCGGGGAGAGGGAGGAGGTTAATTGGAGTCTCCGGGAGAGGGAGGAGGGGAATTGGAGTCTCCGGGAGAGGGAGGGGAGGAATTGGAGTCTCCGGGAGAGGGAGGAGGGGAATTGGAGTCTCCGGGAGAGGGAGGGGAGGAATTGGAGTCTCTGGGAGAGGGAGGGGAGGAATTGGAGACGCCGGGAGAGGGAGGAGGGGAATTGGTGTCTCCGGGAGAGGGAGGGGAGGAATCAGAGTCTCCGGGAGAGGGAGGAGGTGAATTGGAGTGTCCGGGAGAGGGAGGAGGGGAATTGGAGTCTCCGGGAGAGGGAGGAGGTGAATTGGAGTGTCCGGGAGAGGGAGGACGTGAATTGGAGAGGGGAGGAATTGGAGTGTCTGGGAGAGGTAGGGGAGGAATTGGAGTCTCCGGGAGAGGGAGGAGGGGAATTGGAGTCTCCGGGGCTGGGAGGAGGGGAATTGGAGTCTCCAGGAGAGGGAGGAGGTGAATTGGAGTCTCCGGGAGTGGGAGGAGGTGAATTGGAGTCTCCGGGAGAGGGAGGAGGGGAATTGGAGTCTCCGGGAGAGGGAAGGGGTGAATTGGAGTCTCCGGGAGAGGGAGGTGCGGAATTGGAGTCTCCGGGGCAGGGAGGGGAGGAAGGGAATTGGTGTCTCTGGGAGAGGGAGGGGAGGAATTGGAGTCTCCGGGAGAGGGAGGGTAGTAATTGGAGTCTCCGGGAGAGGTGGAGGGGAATTGGAGTCTCCGGGAGAGGGAGGGGAGGAATTGGAGTCTCTGGGAGAGGGAGGGGAGGAATTGGAGACGCCGGGAGAGGGAGGAGGGGAATTGGAGTCTCCGGGAGAGGGAGGGGAGGAATTGGAGTCTCCGGGAGAGGGAGGGGAGGAATTGGAGTCTCCGGAAGAGGGAGGAGGGGAATTGGAGTCTCCGGGAGAGGGCGGAGGTGAATTGGAGTCTCCGGGAGAGGGAGGTGGGGAATTGGAGTCTCCGGGACAGGGAGGTGGGGAATTGGAGTCTCCGGGACAGGGAGGGGAGGAATTGGAGTGTCCGGGAGAGGGAAGAAGTGAATTGGAGTCTCCGGGAGAGGGAGGGGAGGAATTGGAGTCTCCGGGAGAGGGAGGAGGTGAATTGGAGTGTCCGGGAGAGGGAGGGGAGGAATTGGAGTCTCCGGGGCAGGGAGGAGGGGAATTGGAGTCTCCGGGAGAGGGAGAAGGGGAATTGGAGTCTCCGGGAGTTGGAGGAGGGGAATTGGAGTCTCCGGGAGAGGGAGGAGGGGAATTGGAGTCTCCGGGAGAGGGAGGAGGGGAATTGGAGTCTCCGGGAGAGGGAGGGGAGGAATTGGAGTCTCCGGGAGAGGGAGGAGAGGAATTGGAGTCTCTGGGAGAGGGAGGGGAGGAATTGGAGTCTCCGGGAGAGGGAGGGGAGGACTTGGACTCTCCAGGAGATGGAGGGGAGGTGAAAGTGAGGCTCCGGGAGAGGGAAGTGGGGATTTGGAGTCTCCGGGAGAGGGAGGTGGAGAATTGGAGTCTCCAGGAGAGGGAGGAGGGGAATTGGAGTCTCTGGGAGAGAGAGGAGGGGAATTGGAGTCTCCAGGAGAGGGAGGAGGTGAATTGGAGTCTCTGGGAGAGGGAGGAGGTGAATTGGAATCTCCGGGAGAGGGAGGGGAGGACTTGGAGTCTCCGGGAGAGGGAGGGGAGGCATTGGAGTCTCTGGGAGAGGGAGGAGGCGAATTGGAGTCTCCGGGAGAGGGAGGTTTGGAATTGGAGTCTCTGGGAGAGGGAGGTGGAGAATTGGAGTCTCCGGGAGAGGGAGGAGGGGAATTGGAGTCTCCGGGAGAGGGTGGAGGTGAATTGGAATCTCCGGGAGAGGGAGGTGGGGAATTGGAGTCTCCGGGAGAGGGAGGTTTGGAATTGGAGTCTCCGGGAGAGGGAGGAGGGGAATTGGTGTCTCCGGGAGAGGGAGGGGAGGAATTGGAGTCTCCGGGGCAGGGAGGAGGGGAATTGGAGTCTCCGGGAGAGGGAGGAGGTGAATTGGAGTGTCCGGGAGAGGGAAGAAGTGAATTGGAGTCTCCGGGAGAGGGAGGGGAGGAATTGGAGTCTCCGGGAGAGGGAGGAGGTGAATTGGAGTGTCCGGGAGAGGGAGGGGAGGAATTGGAGTCTCCGGGGCAGGGAGGAGGGGAATTGGAGTCTCCGGGAGAGGGAGGAGGTGAATTGGAGTGTCCGGGAGAGGGAGGAGGTGAATTGGAGTCTCTGGGAGAGGGAGGGGAGTAATTGGAGTCTCTGGGAGAGGGAGGGGAGGAATTGGAGTGTCCGGGAGAGGGAGGAGGGGAATTGGAGTCTCCGGGAGAGGGAAGTGGGGAATTGGAGTCTGCGAGACAGGGAGGGGAGGAATTGGAGTCTCCGGGAGAGGGAGGGGAGGAATTGGAGTCTCCGGGACAGGGAGGGGAGGAATTGGAGTCTCCGGGAGAGGGAGGAGGGGAATTGGGATCTCCGGGAGAGGGAGGAGGCGAATTGGAGTCTCTGGGAGAGGGAGGGGAGGAATTGGAGTCTCCGGGAGAGGGAAAGGAGGATTTTGGTCTCCGAGAGAGGGAGGGGAGGAATTGGAGTCTCCGGCAGAGGGAGGAGGGGCATTGGAGTGTCCGGGAGAGGGAGGAGGTGAATTGGAGTCTCCGGGATAGGAAGGAGGGGAATTGGTGTCTCTGGGAGAGGGATGAGGTGAATTGGAATCTCTCGGAGAGGGAGGGGAGGAACTGGAGTCTCCGGGAGAGGGAGGGGAGGAATTGGAGTCTCCGGGAGAGGGAGGAGGGGAACTGGAGTCTCCGGGAGAGGGAGGGGAGGAACTGGAGTCTCCAGGAGAGGGAGGGGAGGAACTGGAGTCTCCGGGAGAGGGAGGGGAGGAATTGGAGTCTCCGGGAGAGGGAGGGGAGGAATTGGAGTCTCCGGGAGAGGGAGGGGAGGAATTGGAGTATCCAGGATAGGGAGGGGAGGAATTGGAGTCTCCAGGAGAGGGAGGGTAGTAATTGGAGTCTCCGGGAGAGGGAGGGGAGGAATTGGAGTCTCCGGGAGAGGGAGGAGGCGAATTGGAGTCTCTGGGAGAGGGAGGGGAGGAATTGGAGTCTCGGGGAGAGGGAGGAGGTTAATTGGAGTCTCCGGGAGAGGGAGGAGGGGAATTGGAGTCTCCGGGAGAGGGAGGGGAGGAATTGGAGTCTCCGGGAGAGGGAGGAGGGGAATTGGAGTCTCCGGGAGAGGGAGGGGAGGAATTGGAGTCTCTGGGAGAGGGAGGGGAGGAATTGGAGACGCCGGGAGAGGGAGGAGGGGAATTGGTGTCTCCGGGAGAGGGAGGGGAGGAATCCGAGTCTCCGGGAGAGGGAGGAGGTGAATTGGAGTGTCCGGGAGAGGGAGGAGGGGAATTGGAGTCTCCGGGAGAGGGAGGAGGTGAATTGGCGTGTCCGGGAGAGGGAGGAGGTGAATTGGAGAGGGGAGGAATTGGAGTGTCTGGGAGAGGTAGGGGAGGAATTGGAGTCTCCAGGAGAGGGAGGAGGGGAATTGGAGTCTCCGGGGCAGGGAGGAGGGGAATTGGAGTCTCCAGGAGAGGGAGGAGGTGAATTGGAGTCTCCGGGAGTGGGAGGAGGTGAATTGGAGTCTCCGGGAGAGGGAGGAGGGGAATTGGAGTCTGCGGGAGAGGGAAGGGGTGAATTGGAGTCTCCGGGAGAGGGAGGTGGGGAATTGGAGTCTCCGGGGCAGGGAGGGGAGGAATTGGAGTCTCCGGGAGAGGGAGGAGGGGAATTGGTGTCTCTGGGAGAGGGAGGGGAGGAATTGGAGTCTCCGGGAGAGAGAGGGTAGTAATTGGAGTCTCCGGGAGAGGGAGGAGGGGAATTGGAGTCTCCGGGAGAGGGAGGGGAGGAATTGGAGTCTCTGGGAGAGGGAGGGGAGGAATTGGAGACGCCGGGAGAGGGAGGAGGGGAATTGGAGTCTCCGGGAGAGGGAGGGGAGGAATTGGAGTCTCCGGGAGAGGGAGGGGAGGAATTGGAGTCTCCGGGAGAGGGAGGAGGGGAATTGGAGTCTCCGGGAGAGGGCTGAGGTGAATTGGAGTCTCCGGGAGAGGGAGGTGGGGAATTGGAGTCTCCGGGACAGGGAGGTGGGGAATTGGAGTCTCCGGGACAGGAAGGGGAGGAATTGGAGTGTCCGGGAGAGGGAAGAAGTGAATTGGAGTCTCCGGGAGAGGGAGGGGAGGAATTGGAGTCTCCGGGAGAGGGAGGAGGTGAATTGGAGTGTCCGGGAGAGGGAGGGGAGGAATTGGAGTCTCCGGGGCAGGGAGGAGGGGAATTGGAGTCTCCGGGAGAGGGAGAAGGGGAATTGGAGTCTCCGGGAGTTGGAGGAGGGGAATTGGAGTCTCCGGGAGAGGGAGGAGGGGAATTGGAGTCTCCGGGAGAGGGAGGAGGGGAATTGGAGTCTCCGGGAGAGGGAGGAGGGAAATTGGAGTCTCCGGGAGAGGGAGGAGGGGAATTGGAGTCTCCGGGAAAGGGAGGGGAGGAATTGGAGTCTCCGGGAGAGGGAGGAGAGGAATTGGAGTCTCTGGGAGAGGGAGGGGAGGAATTGGAGTCTCCGGGAGAGGGAGGGGAGGACTTGGACTCTCCGGGAGAGGGAGGGGAGGTGAAAGTGAGGCTCCGGGAGAGGGAGGAGGGGAATTGGAGTCTCCGGGAGAGGGAAGTGGGGAATTGGAGTCTGCGAGACAGGGAGGGGAGGAATTGGAGTCTCCGGGAGAGGGAGGGGAGGAATTGGAGTCTCCGGGACAGGGAGGGGAGGAATTGGAGTCTCCGGGAGAGGGAGGAGGGGAATTGGGATCTCCGGGAGAGGGAGGAGGCGAATTGGAGTCTCTGGGAGAGGGAGGGGAGGAATTGGAGTCTCCGGGAGAGGGAAAGGAGGATTTTGGTCTCCGAGAGAGGGAGGGGAGGAATTGGAGTCTCCGGCAGAGGGAGGAGGGGAATTGGAGTGTCCGGGAGAGGGAGGAGGTGAATTGGAGTCTCCGGGAGAGGGAGGAGGGGAATTGGTGTCTCTGGGAGAGGGATGAGGTGAATTGGAATCTCTCGGAGAGGGAGGGGAGGAATTAGAGTCTCCGGGAGAGGGAGGAGGGGAACTGGAGTCTCCGGGAGAGGGAGGGGAGGAATTGGAGTCTCCGGGAGAGGGAGGGGAGGAACTGGAGTCTCCGGGAGAGGGAGGGGAGGAATTGGAGTCTCCGGGAGAGGGAGGGGAGGAATTGGAGTCTCCGGGAGAGGGAGGGGAGGAATTGGAGTCTCCGGGAGAGGGAGGAGGGGAACTGGAGTCTCCGGGAGAGGGAGGGGAGGAATTGGAGTCTCCAGGAGAGGGAGGGGAGGAACTGGAGTCTCCGGGAGAGGGAGGGGAGGAATTGGAGTCTCCGGGAGAGGGAGGGGAGGAATTGGAGTCTCCGGGAGAGGGAGGGGAGGAATTGGAGTCTCCGGGAGAGGGAGGGGAGGAATTGGAGTCTCCAGGAGAGGGAGGGTAGTAATTGGAGTCTCCGGGAGAGGGAGGGGAGGAATTGGAGTCTCCGGGAGAGGGAGGAGGCGAATTGGAGTCTCTGGGAGAGGGAGGGGAGGAATTGGAGTCTCGGGGAGAGGGAGGAGGTTAATTGGAGTCTCCGGGAGAGGGAGGAGGGGAATTGGAGTCTCCGGGAGAGGGAGGGGAGGAATTGGAGTCTCCGGGAGAGGGAGGAGGGGAATTGGAGTCTCCGGGAGAGGGAGGGGAGGAATTGGAGTCTCTGGGAGAGGGAGGGGAGGAATTGGAGACGCCGGGAGAGGGAGGAGGGGAATTGGTGTCTCCGGGAGAGGGAGGGGAGGAATCCGAGTCTCCGGGAGAGGGAGGAGGTGAATTGGAGTGTCCGGGAGAGGGAGGAGGGGAATTGGAGTCTCCGGGAGAGGGAGGAGGTGAATTGGAGTGTCCGGGAGAGGGAGGAGGTGAATTGGAGAGGGGAGGAATTGGAGTGTCTGGGAGAGGTAGGGGAGGAATTGGAGTCTCCGGGAGAGGGAGGAGGGGAATTGGAGTCTCCGGGGCAGGGAGGAGGGGAATTGGAGTCTCCAGGAGAGGGAGGAGGTGAATTGGAGTCTCCGGGAGTGGGAGGAGGTGAATTGGAGTCTCCGGGAGAGGGAGGAGGGGAATTGGAGTCTCCGGGAGAGGGAAGGGGTGAATTGGAGTCTCCGGGAGAGGGAGGTGGGGAATTGGAGTCTCCGGGGCAGGGAGGGGAGGAATTGGAGTCTCAGGGAGAGGGAGGAGGGGAATTGGTGTCTCTGGGAGAGGGAGGGGAGGAATTGGAGTCTCCGGGAGAGGGAGGGTAGTAATTGGAGTCTCCGGGAGAGGGAGGAGGGGAATTGGAGTCTCCGGGAGAGGGAGGGGAGGAATTGGAGTCTCTGGGAGAGGGAGGGGAGGAATTGGAGACGCCGGGAGAGGGAGGAGGGGAATTGGAGTCTCCGGGAGAGGGAGGGGAGGAATTGGAGTCTCCGGGAGAGGGAGGGGAGGAATTGGAGTCTCCGGGAGAGGGAGGAGGGGAATTGGAGTCTCCGGGAGAGGGCGGAGGTGAATTGGAGTCTCCGGGAGAGGGAGGTGGGGAATTGGAGTCTCCGGGACAGGGAGGTGGGGAATTGGAGTCTCCGGGACAGGGAGGGGAGGAATTGGAGTGTCCGGGAGAGGGAAGAAGTGAATTGGAGTCTCCGGGAGAGGGAGGGGAGGAATTGGAGTCTCCGGGAGAGGGAGGAGGTGAATTGGAGTGTCCGGGAGAGGGAGGGGAGGAATTGGAGTCTCCGGGGCAGGGAGGAGGGGAATTGGAGTCTCCGGGAGAGGGAGAAGGGGAATTGGAGTCTCCGGGAGTTGGAGGAGGGGAATTGGAGTCTCCGGGAGAGGGAGGAGGGGAATTGGAGTCTCCGGGAGAGGGAGGAGGGGAATTGGAGTCTCCGGGAGAGGGAGGAGGGAAATTGGAGTCTCCGGGAGAGGGAGGAGGGGAATTGGAGTCTCCGGGAGAGGGAGGGGAGGAATTGGAGTCTCCGGGAGAGGGAGGAGAGGAATTGGAGTCTCTGGGAGAGGGAGGGGAGGAATTGGAGTCTCCGGGAGAGGGAGGGGAGGACTTGGACTCTCCGGGAGAGGGAGGGGAGGTGAAAGTGAGGCTCCGGGAGAGGGAAGTGGGGATTTGGAGTCTCCGGGAGAGGGAGGTGGAGAATTGGAGTCTCCAGGAGAGGGAGGAGGGGAATTGGAGTCTCTGGGAGAGAGAGGAGGGGAATTGGAGTCTCCAGGAGAGAGAGGAGGTGAATTGGAGTCTCTGGGAGAGGGAGGAGGTGAATTGGAATCTCCGGGAGAGGGAGGGGAGGACTTGGAGTCTCCGGGAGAGGGAGGGGAGGCATTGGAGTCTCTGGGAGAGGGAGGAGGCGAATTGGAGTCTCCGGGAGAGGGAGGTTTGGAATTGGAGTCTCTGGGAGAGGGAGGTGGAGAATTGGAGTCTCCGGGAGAGGGAGGAGGGGAATTGGAGTCTCCGGGAGAGGGTGGAGGTGAATTGGAGTCTCCGGGAGAGGGAGGTGGGGAATTGGAGTCTCCGGGAGAGGGAGGTTTGGAATTGGAGTCTCCGGGAGAGGGAGGAGGTGAATTGGAATCTCCGGGAGAGGGAGGAGGGGAATTGGTGTCTCCGGGAGAGGGAGGGGAGGAATTGGAGTCTCCGGGGCAGGGAGGAGGGGAATTGGAGTCTCCGGGAGAGGGAGGAGGTGAATTGGAGTGTCCGGGAGAGGGAAGAAGTGAATTGGAGTCTCCGGGAGAGGGAGGGGAGGAATTGGAGTCTCCGGGAGAGGGAGGAGGTGAATTGGAGTGTCCGGGAGAGGGAGGGGAGGAATTGGAGTCTCCGGGGCAGGGAGGAGGGGAATTGGAGTCTCCGGGAGAGGGAGGAGGTGAATTGGAGTCTCCGGGAGAGGGAGGAGGGGAATTGGAGTCTCCGGGAGAGGGAGGAGGGGAATTGGAGTCTCTGGGAGAGGGAGGTGGGGAATTGGAGTCTCCGGGAGAGGGAGGAGGGGAATTGGAGTCTCCGGGAGAGGGAGGAGGGGAATTGGAATCTCCGGGAGAGGGAGGGGAGGAATTGGAGTCTCCGGGAGAGGGAGGGGAGGAATTGGAGTCTCCGGGACAGGGAGGGGAGGACTTGGAGTCTCCGGGAGAGGGAGGGGAGGTGAAATTGAGGCTCCGGGAGAGGGAAGTGGGGATTTGGAGTCTCCGGGAGAGGGAGGTGGAGAATTGGAGTCTCCGGGAGAGGGAGGAGGGGAATTGGAGTCTTTGGGAGAGAGAGGAGGGGAATTGGAGTCTCCAGGAGAGGGAGGAGGTGAATTGGAGTCTCTGGGAGAGGGAGGAGGTGAATTGGAATCTCCGGGAGAGGGAGGGGAGGACTTGGAGTCTCTGGGAGAGGGAGGGGAGGCATTGGAGTCTCTGGGAGAGGGAGGGGAGGAATTGGAGTCTCCGGGACAGGGAGGGGAGGAATTGGAGTCTCTGGGAGAGGGAGGTGGGGAATTGAAGTCTCTGGGAGAGGGAGGTGGGGAATTGGAGTCTCCGGGAGAGGGAGGTTTGGAATTGGAGTCTCCGGGAAAGGGAGGAGGTGAATTGGAATCTCCAGGAGAGGGAGGAGGGGAATTGGTGTCTCCGGGAGAGGGAGGGGAGGAATTGGAGTCTCCGGGGCAGGGAGGAGGGGAATTGGAGTCTCCGGGAGAGGGAGGAGGTGAATTGGAGTGTCCGGGAGAGGGAGGAGGTGAATTGGAGTCTCTGGGAGAGGGAGGGGAGTAATTGGAATCTCTGGGAGAGGGAGGGGAGGAATTGGAGTGTCCGGGAGAGGGAGGAGGGGAATTGGAGTCTCCGGGAGAGGGAAGTGGGGAATTGGAGTCTCCGAGAGAGGGAGGGGAGGAATTGGAGTCTCCGGGAGAGGGAGGGGAGGAATTGGAGTCTCCGGGACAGGGAGGGGAGGAATTGGAGTCTCCGGGACAGGGAGGGGAGGAATTGGAGTCTCCGGGAGAGGGAGGAGGGGAATTGGAGTCTCCGGGAGAGGGAGGAGGCGAATTGGAGTCTCTGGGAGAGGGAGGGGAGGAATTGGAGTCTCCGGGAGAGGGAAAGGAGGATTTTGGTCTCCGGGAGAGGGAGGGGAGGAATTGGAGTCTCCGGCAGAGGGAGGAGGGGAATTGGAGTGTCCGGGAGAGGGAGGAGGTGAATTGGAGTCTCCGGGAGAGGGAGGTTTGGAATTGGAGTCTCCGGGAGAGGGAAGAGGGGAATTGGAGTCTCCGGGAGAGGGAGGGCAGGAATTGGAGTCTCCGGGAGAGGGAGGAGGGGAATTGGAGTCTCCGGGAGAGGGAGGAGGTGAATTGGAGAGGGGAGGAATTGGAGTGTCTGGGAGACGTAGGGGAGGAATTGGAGTGTCCGGGAGAGGGAGGGGAGGAATTGGAGTCTCCGGGAAGGGGAGGACGGGAATTGGAGTCTCTGGGAGAGGGAGGAGGGGAATTGGAGACTCCGGGAGAGGGAGGGGAGGAATTGGAGTCTCCGGGAGGGGGAGGACGGGAATTGGAGTCTCTGGGAGAGGGAGGAGGGGAATTGGAGACTCCGGGAGAGGGAGGGGAGGAATTGGAGTCTCCGGGAGAGGGAGGAGGCGAATTGGTGTCTCCGGGAGAGGGAGCGGAGGATTTGGAGTCTCCGGGAGAGGGAGGTTTGGAATTGGAGTCTCCGGGAAAGGGAGGAGGTGAATTGGAATCTCCAGGAGAGGGAGGAGGGGAATTGGTGTCTCCGGGAGAGGGAGGGGAGGAATTGGAGTCTCCGGGGCAGGGAGGAGGGGAATTGGAGTCTCCGGAGAGGGAGGAGGTGAATTGGAGTGTCCGGGAGAGGGAGGAGGTGAATTGGAGTCTCTGGGAGAGGGAGAGGAGTAATTGGAATCTCTGGGAGAGGGAGGGGAGGAATTGGAGTGTCCGGGAGAGGGATGAGGGGAATTGGCGTCTCCGGGAGAGGGAAGTGGGGAATTGGAGTCGCCGAGAGAGGGAGGGGAGGAATTGGAGTCTCCGGGAGAGGGAGGGGAGGAATTGGAGTCTCCGGGACAGGGAGGGGAGGAATTGGAGTCTCCGGGACAGGGAGGGGAGCAATTGGAGTCTCCGGGAGAGGGAGGAGGGGAATTGGAGTCTCCGGGAGAGGGAGGAGGCGAATTGGAGTCTCTGGGAGAGGGAGGGGAGGAATTGGAGTCTCCGGGAGAGGGAAAGGAGGATTTTGGTCTCCGGGAGAGGGAGGGGAGGAATTGGAGTCTCCGGCAGAGGGAGGAGGGGAATTGGAGTGTCCGGGAGAGGGAGGAGGTGAATTGGAGTCTCCGGAGAGGGAGGTTTGGAATTGGAGTCTCCGGGAGAGGGAAGAGGGGAATTGGAGTCTCCGGGAGAGGGAGGGCAGGAATTGGAGTCTCCGGGAGCGGGAGGAGGGGAATTGGAGTCTCCGGGAGAGGGAGGAGGTGAATTGGAGTGTCCGGGAGAGGAAGGAGGGGAATTGGAGTCTCCGGGAGAGGGAGGAGGGGAATTGGAGTCTCCGGGAGTTGGAGGAGGGGAATTGGTGTCTCCGGGAGAGGGAGGGGAGGAATTGGAGTCTCCGGGGCAGGGAGGAGGGGAATTGGAGTCTCCGGGAGAGGGAGGAGGTGAATTGGAGTGTCCGGGAGAGGGAGGAGGTGAATTGGAGTCTCTGGGAGAGGGAGGGGAGTAATTGGAGTCTCTGGGAGAGGGAGGGGAGGAATTGGAGTGTCCGGGAGAGGGAGGAGGGGAATTGGAGTCTCCGGGAGAGGGAAGTGGGGAATTGGAGTCTCCGAGAGAGGGAGGGGAGGAATTGGAGTCTCCGGGAGAGGGAGGGTAGGAATTGGAGTCTCCGGGACAGGGAGGGGAGGAATTGGAGTCTCCGGGAGAGGGAGGAGGGGAATTGGAGTCTCCGGGAGAGGGAGGAGGCGAATTGGAGTCTCTGGGAGAGGGAGGGGAGGAATTGGAGTCTCCGGGAGAGGGAAAGGAGGATTTTGGTCTCCGGGAGAGGGAGGGGAGGAATTGGAGTCTCCGGGAGAGGGAGGAGGGGAATTGGAGTCTCCGGGAGAGGGAGGAGGCGAATTGGAGTCTCCGGGACAGGGAGGGGAGGAATTGGAGTCTCCGGGACAGGGAGGGGAGGAATTGGAGTCTCCGGGAGAGGGAGGAGGGGAATTGGAGTCTCCGGGAGAGGGAGGAGGCGAATTGGAGTCTCTGGGAGAGGGAGGGGAGGAATTGGAGTCTCCGGGAGAGGGAAAGGAGGATTTTGGTCTCCGGGAGAGGGAGGGGAGGAATTGGAGTCTCCGGCAGAGGGAGGAGGGGAATTGGAGTGTCCGGGAGAGGGAGGAGGTGAATTGGAGTCTCCGGGAGAGGGAGGTTTGGAATTGGAGTCTCCGGGAGAGGGAAGAGGGGAATTGGAGTCTCCGGGAGAGGGAGGGCAGGAATTGGAGTCTCCGGGAGAGGGAGGAGGGGAATTGGAGTCTCCGGGAGAGGGAGGAGGTGAATTGGAGAGGGGAGGAATTGGAGTGTCTGGGAGACGTAGGGGAGGAATTGGAGTGTCCGGGAGAGGGAGGGGAGGAATTGGAGTCTCCGGGAAGGGGAGGACGGGAATTGGAGTCTCTGGGAGAGGGAGGAGGGGAATTGGAGACTCCGGGAGAGGGAGGGGAGGAATTGGAGTCTCCGGGAGGGGGAGGACGGGAATTGGAGTCTCTGGGAGAGGGAGGAGGGGAATTGGAGACTCCGGGAGAGGGAGGGGAGGAATTGGAGTCTCCGGGAGAGGGAGGAGGCGAATTGGTGTCTCCGGGAGAGGGAGCGGAGGATTTGGAGTCTCCGGGAGAGGGAGGTTTGGAATTGGAGTCTCCGGGAAAGGGAGGAGGTGAATTGGAATCTCCAGGAGAGGGAGGAGGGGAATTGGTGTCTCCGGGAGAGGGAGGGGAGGAATTGGAGTCTCCGGGGCAGGGAGGAGGGGAATTGGAGTCTCCGGAGAGGGAGGAGGTGAATTGGAGTGTCCGGGAGAGGGAGGAGGTGAATTGGAGTCTCTGGGAGAGGGAGAGGAGTAATTGGAATCTCTGGGAGAGGGAGGGGAGGAATTGGAGTGTCCGGGAGAGGGATGAGGGGAATTGGCGTCTCCGGGAGAGGGAAGTGGGGAATTGGAGTCGCCGAGAGAGGGAGGGGAGGAATTGGAGTCTCCGGGAGAGGGAGGGGAGGAATTGGAGTCTCCGGGACAGGGAGGGGAGGAATTGGAGTCTCCGGGACAGGGAGGGGAGCAATTGGAGTCTCCGGGAGAGGGAGGAGGGGAATTGGAGTCTCCGGGAGAGGGAGGAGGCGAATTGGAGTCTCTGGGAGAGGGAGGGGAGGAATTGGAGTCTCCGGGAGAGGGAAAGGAGGATTTTGGTCTCCGGGAGAGGGAGGGGAGGAATTGGAGTCTCCGGCAGAGGGAGGAGGGGAATTGGAGTGTCCGGGAGAGGGAGGAGGTGAATTGGAGTCTCCGGAGAGGGAGGTTTGGAATTGGAGTCTCCGGGAGAGGGAAGAGGGGAATTGGAGTCTCCGGGAGAGGGAGGGCAGGAATTGGAGTCTCCGGGAGCGGGAGGAGGGGAATTGGAGTCTCCGGGAGAGGGAGGAGGTGAATTGGAGTGTCCGGGAGAGGAAGGAGGGGAATTGGAGTCTCCGGGAGAGGGAGGAGGGGAATTGGAGTCTCCGGGAGTTGGAGGAGGGGAATTGGTGTCTCCGGGAGAGGGAGGGGAGGAATTGGAGTCTCCGGGGCAGGGAGGAGGGGAATTGGAGTCTCCGGGAGAGGGAGGAGGTGAATTGGAGTGTCCGGGAGAGGGAGGAGGTGAATTGGAGTCTCTGGGAGAGGGAGGGGAGTAATTGGAGTCTCTGGGAGAGGGAGGGGAGGAATTGGAGTGTCCGGGAGAGGGAGGAGGGGAATTGGAGTCTCCGGGAGAGGGAAGTGGGGAATTGGAGTCTCCGAGAGAGGGAGGGGAGGAATTGGAGTCTCCGGGAGAGGGAGGGTAGGAATTGGAGTCTCCGGGACAGGGAGGGGAGGAATTGGAGTCTCCGGGAGAGGGAGGAGGGGAATTGGAGTCTCCGGGAGAGGGAGGAGGCGAATTGGAGTCTCTGGGAGAGGGAGGGGAGGAATTGGAGTCTCCGGGAGAGGGAAAGGAGGATTTTGGTCTCCGGGAGAGGGAGGGGAGGAATTGGAGTCTCCGGCAGAGGGAGGAGGGGAATTGGAGTGTCCGGGAGAGGGAGGAGGTGAATTGGAGTCTCCGGGAGAGGGAGGTTTGGAATTGGAGTCTCCGGGAGAGGGAAGAGGGGAATTGGAGTCTCCGGGAGAGGGAAGAGGGGAATTGGAGTCTCCGGGAGAGGGAGGGGAGGAATTGGAGTCTCCGGGAGAGGGAGGAGGGGAATTGGAGTCTCCGGGAGAGGGAGGAGGTGAATTGGAGAGGGGAGGAATTGGAGTGTCTGGGAGACGTAGGGGAGGAATTGGAGTGTCCGGGAGAGGGAGGGGAGGAATTGGAGTCTCCGGGAGGGGGAGGACGGGAATTGGAGTCTCTGGGAGAGGGAGGAGGGGAATTGGAGACTCCGGGAGAGGGAGGGGAGGAATTGGAGTGTCCGGGAGGGGGAGGACGGGAATTGGAGTCTCTGGGAGAGGGAGGAGGGGAATTGGAGACTCCGGGAGAGGGAGGGGAGGAATTGGAGTCTCCGGGAGAGGGAGGAGGCGAATTGGTGTCTCCGGGAGAGGGAGCGGAGGATTTGGAGTGTCTGGGAGAGGGAGGAGGTGAATTGGAGTCTCCGGGAGACGGAGGGGAGTAATTGGAGTCTCCGGGAGTGGGAGGAGGTGAAATGGAGTCTCTGGGAGAGGTAGGGAAGGAATTGGAGTCTCTGGGAGAGGGAGGGGAGGAATTGGAGTGTCCGGGAGAGGGAGGGGAGGAATTGGAGTCTCCGGGAGAGGGAGGAGGTGAACTGGAGTCTCCGGGAGAGGGAGGAGGTGAATTGTAGTCTCCGGGAGAGGGAGGTGGGGAATTGGAGTCTCCGGGACAGGGAGGGGAGGAATTGGAGTGTCCGTGAGAGGGAAGAAGTGAATTGGAGTCTCCGGGAAAGGGAGGGGAGGAATTGGAGTCTCCGGGAGAGGGGGGAGGTGAATTGGAGTGTCCGGGAGAGAGAGGAGGGGAATTGGAGTCTCCGGGAGAGGGAGGAGGGGAATTGGAGTCTCCGGGAGTTGGAGGAGGGGAATTGGAGTCTCCGGAGGAGGGAGGAGGGGAATTGGAGTCTCCGGGAGAGGGCGGAGGGGAATTGGAGACTCCGGGAGAGGGAGGGGAGGAATTAGAGTCTCCGGGAGAGAGAGGAGAGGAATTGGAGTCTCCGGGAGAGGGAGGGGAGGAATTGGAGTCTCCGGGACAGGGAGGGGAGGACTTGGAGTCTCCGGGAGAGGGAGGGGAGGTGAAATTGAGGCTCCGGGAGAGGGAAGTGGGGATTTGGAGTCTCCGGGAGAGGGAGGTGGAGAATTGGAGTCTCCGGGAGAGGGAGGAGGGGAATTGGAGTCTCTGGGAGAGAGAGGAGGGGAATTGGAGTCTCCAGGAGAGGGAGGAGGTGAATTGGAGTCTCTGGGAGAGGGAGGAGGTGAATTGGAATCTCCGGGAGAGGGAGGGGAGGACTTGGAGTCTCCGGGAGAGGGAGGGGAGGCATTGGAGTCTCTGGGAGATGGAGGAGGCGAATTGGAGTCTCCGGGAGAGGGAGGTGGAGAATTGGAGTCTCCGGGAGAGGGAGGAGGGGAATTGGAGTCTCCGGGAGAGGGAGGGGAGGAATTGGAGTCTCTGGGAGAGGGAGGGGAGGAATTGGAGACGCCGGGAGAGGGAGGAGGGGAATTGGAGTCTCCGGGAGAGGGAGGGGAGGAATTGGAGTCTCCGGGAGAGGGAGGGGAGGAATTGGAGTCTCCGGGAGAGGGAGGAGGGGAATTGGAGTCTCCGGGAGAGGGCTGAGGTGAATTGGAGTCTCCGGGAGAGGGAGGTGGGGAATTGGAGTCTCCGGGACAGGGAGGTGGGGAATTGGAGTCTCCGGGACAGGAAGGGGAGGAATTGGAGTGTCCGGGAGAGGGAAGAAGTGAATTGGAGTCTCCGGGAGAGGGAGGGGAGGAATTGGAGTCTCCGGGAGAGGGAGGAGGTGAATTGGAGTGTCCGGGAGAGGGAGGGGAGGAATTGGAGTCTCCGGGGCAGGGAGGAGGGGAATTGGAGTCTCCGGGAGAGGGAGAAGGGGAATTGGAGTCTCCGGGAGTTGGAGGAGGGGAATTGGAGTCTCCGGGAGAGGGAGGAGGGGAATTGGAGTCTCCGGGAGAGGGAGGAGGGGAATTGGAGTCTCCGGGAGAGGGAGGAGGGAAATTGGAGTCTCCGGGAGAGGGAGGAGGGGAATTGGAGTCTCCGGGAAAGGGAGGGGAGGAATTGGAGTCTCCGGGAGAGGGAGGAGAGGAATTGGAGTCTCTGGGAGAGGGAGGGGAGGAATTGGAGTCTCCGGGAGAGGGAGGGGAGGACTTGGACTCTCCGGGAGAGGGAGGGGAGGTGAAAGTGAGGCTCCGGGAGAGGGAGGAGGGGAATTGGAGTCTCCGGGAGAGGGAAGTGGGGAATTGGAGTCTGCGAGACAGGGAGGGGAGGAATTGGAGTCTCCGGGAGAGGGAGGGGAGGAATTGGAGTCTCCGGGACAGGGAGGGGAGGAATTGGAGTCTCCGGGAGAGGGAGGAGGGGAATTGGGATCTCCGGGAGAGGGAGGAGGCGAATTGGAGTCTCTGGGAGAGGGAGGGGAGGAATTGGAGTCTCCGGGAGAGGGAAAGGAGGATTTTGGTCTCCGAGAGAGGGAGGGGAGGAATTGGAGTCTCCGGCAGAGGGAGGAGGGGAATTGGAGTGTCCGGGAGAGGGAGGAGGTGAATTGGAGTCTCCGGGAGAGGGAGGGGAGGAATTGGAGTCTCCGGGAGAGGGAGGGGAGGAACTGGAGTCTCCGGGAGAGGGAGGGGAGGAATTGGAGTCTCCGGGAGAGGGAGGGGAGGAATTGGAGTCTCCGGGAGAGGGAGGGGAGGAATTGGAGTCTCCGGGAGAGGGAGGAGGGGAACTGGAGTCTCCGGGAGAGGGAGGGGAGGAATTGGAGTCTCCAGGAGAGGGAGGGGAGGAACTGGAGTCTCCGGGAGAGGGAGGGGAGGAATTGGAGTCTCCGGGAGAGGGAGGGGAGGAATTGGAGTCTCCGGGAGAGGGAGGGGAGGAATTGGAGTCTCCGGGAGAGGGAGGGGAGGAATTGGAGTCTCCAGGAGAGGGAGGGTAGTAATTGGAGTCTCCGGGAGAGGGAGGGGAGGAATTGGAGTCTCCGGGAGAGGGAGGAGGCGAATTGGAGTCTCTGGGAGAGGGAGGGGAGGAATTGGAGTCTCGGGGAGAGGGAGGAGGTTAATTGGAGTCTCCGGGAGAGGGAGGAGGGGAATTGGAGTCTCCGGGAGAGGGAGGGGAGGAATTGGAGTCTCCGGGAGAGGGAGGAGGGGAATTGGAGTCTCCGGGAGAGGGAGGGGAGGAATTGGAGTCTCTGGGAGAGGGAGGGGAGGAATTGGAGACGCCGGGAGAGGGAGGAGGGGAATTGGTGTCTCCGGGAGAGGGAGGGGAGGAATCCGAGTCTCCGGGAGAGGGAGGAGGTGAATTGGAGTGTCCGGGAGAGGGAGGAGGGGAATTGGAGTCTCCGGGAGAGGGAGGAGGTGAATTGGAGTGTCCGGGAGAGGGAGGAGGTGAATTGGAGAGGGGAGGAATTGGAGTGTCTGGGAGAGGTAGGGGAGGAATTGGAGTCTCCGGGAGAGGGAGGAGGGGAATTGGAGTCTCCGGGGCAGGGAGGAGGGGAATTGGAGTCTCCAGGATAGGGAGGAGGTGAATTGGAGTCTCCGGGAGTGGGAGGAGGTGAATTGGAGTCTCCGGGAGAGGGAGGAGGGGAATTGGAGTCTCCGGGAGAGGGAAGGGGTGAATTGGAGTCTCCGGGAGAGGGAGGTGGGGAATTGGAGTCTCCGGGGCAGGGAGGGGAGGAATTGGAGTCTCAGGGAGAGGGAGGAGGGGAATTGGTGTCTCTGGGAGAGGGAGGGGAGGAATTGGAGTCTCCGGGAGAGGGAGGGTAGTAATTGGAGTCTCCGGGAGAGGGAGGAGGGGAATTGGAGTCTCCGGGAGAGGGAGGGGAGGAATTGGAGTCTCTGGGAGAGGGAGGGGAGGAATTGGAGACGCCGGGAGAGGGAGGAGGGGAATTGGAGTCTCCGGGAGAGGGAGGGGAGGAATTGGAGTCTCCGGGAGAGGGAGGGGAGGAATTGGAGTCTCCGGGAGAGGGAGGAGGGGAATTGGAGTCTCCGGGAGAGGGCGGAGGTGAATTGGAGTCTCCGGGAGAGGGAGGTGGGGAATTGGAGTCTCCGGGACAGGGAGGTGGGGAATTGGAGTCCCCGGGACAGGGAGGGGAGGAATTGGAGTGTCCGGGAGAGGGAAGAAGTGAATTGGAGTCTCCGGGAGAGGGAGGGGAGGAATTGGAGTCTCCGGGAGAGGGAGGAGGTGAATTGGAGTGTCCGGGAGAGGGAGGGGAGGAATTGGAGTCTCCGGGGCAGGGAGGAGGGGAATTGGAGTCTCCGGGAGAGGGAGAAGGGGAATTGGAGTCTCCGGGAGTTGGAGGAGGGGAATTGGAGTCTCCGGGAGAGGGAGGAGGGGAATTGGAGTCTCCGGGAGAGGGAGGAGGGGAATTGGAGTCTCCGGGAGAGGGAGGAGGGAAATTGGAGTCTCCGGGAGAGGGAGGAGGGGAATTGGAGTCTCCGGGAGAGGGAGGGGAGGAATTGGAGTCTCCGGGAGAGGGAGGAGAGGAATTGGAGTCTCTGGGAGAGGGAGGGGAGGAATTGGAGTCTCCGGGAGAGGGAGGGGAGGACTTGGACTCTCCGGGAGAGGGAGGGGAGGTGAAAGTGAGGCTCCGGGAGAGGGAAGTGGGGATTTGGAGTCTCCGGGAGAGGGAGGTGGAGAATTGGAGTCTCCAGGAGAGGGAGGAGGGGAATTGGAGTCTCTGGGAGAGAGAGGAGGGGAATTGGAGTCTCCAGGAGAGAGAGGAGGTGAATTGGAGTCTCTGGGAGAGGGAGGAGGTGAATTGGAATCTCCGGGAGAGGGAGGGGAGGACTTGGAGTCTCCGGGAGAGGGAGGGGAGGCATTGGAGTCTCTGGGAGAGGGAGGAGGCGAATTGGAGTCTCCGGGAGAGGGAGGTTTGGAATTGGAGTCTCTGGGAGAGGGAGGTGGAGAATTGGAGTCTCCGGGAGAGGGAGGAGGGGAATTGGAGTCTCCGGGAGAGGGTGGAGGTGAATTGGAGTCTCCGGGAGAGGGAGGTGGGGAATTGGAGTCTCCGGGAGAGGGAGGTTTGGAATTGGAGTCTCCGGGAGAGGGAGGAGGTGAATTGGAATCTCCGGGAGAGGGAGGAGGGGAATTGGTGTCTCCGGGAGAGGGAGGGGAGGAATTGGAGTCTCCGGGGCAGGGAGGAGGGGAATTGGAGTCTCCGGGAGAGGGAGGAGGTGAATTGGAGTGTCCGGGAGAGGGAAGAAGTGAATTGGAGTCTCCGGGAGAGGGAGGGGAGGAATTGGAGTCTCCGGGAGAGGGAGGAGGTGAATTGGAGTGTCCGGGAGAGGGAGGGGAGGAATTGGAGTCTCCGGGGCAGGGAGGAGGGGAATTGGAGTCTCCGGGAGAGGGAGGAGGTGAATTGGAGTCTCCGGGAGAGGGAGGAGGGGAATTGGAGTCTCCGGGAGAGGGAGGAGGGGAATTGGAGTCTCTGGGAGAGGGAGGTGGGGAATTGGAGTCTCCGGGAGAGGGAGGAGGGGAATTGGAGTCTCCGGGAGAGGGAGGAGGGGAATTGGAATCTCCGGGAGAGGGAGGGGAGGAATTGGAGTCTCCGGGAGAGGGAGGGGAGGAATTGGAGTCTCCGGGACAGGGAGGGGAGGACTTGGAGTCTCCGGGAGAGGGAGGGGAGGTGAAATTGAGGCTCCGGGAGAGGGAAGTGGGGATTTGGAGTCTCCGGGAGAGGGAGGTGGAGAATTGGAGTCTCCGGGAGAGGGAGGAGGGGAATTGGAGTCTTTGGGAGAGAGAGGAGGGGAATTGGAGTCTCCAGGAGAGGGAGGAGGTGAATTGGAGTCTCTGGGAGAGGGAGGAGGTGAATTGGAATCTCCGGGAGAGGGAGGGGAGGACTTGGAGTCTCTGGGAGAGGGAGGGGAGGCATTGGAGTCTCTGGGAGAGGGAGGGGAGGAATTGGAGTCTCCGGGACAGGGAGGGGAGGAATTGGAGTCTCTGGGAGAGGGAGGTGGGGAATTGAAGTCTCTGGGAGAGGGAGGTGGGGAATTGGAGTCTCCGGGAGAGGGAGGTTTGGAATTGGAGTCTCCGGGAAAGGGAGGAGGTGAATTGGAATCTCCAGGAGAGGGAGGAGGGGAATTGGTGTCTCCGGGAGAGGGAGGGGAGGAATTGGAGTCTCCGGGGCAGGGAGGAGGGGAATTGGAGTCTCCGGGAGAGGGAGGAGGTGAATTGGAGTGTCCGGGAGAGGGAGGAGGTGAATTGGAGTCTCTGGGAGAGGGAGGGGAGTAATTGGAATCTCTGGGAGAGGGAGGGGAGGAATTGGAGTGTCCGGGAGAGGGAGGAGGGGAATTGGAGTCTCCGGGAGAGGGAAGTGGGGAATTGGAGTCTCCGAGAGAGGGAGGGGAGGAATTGGAGTCTCCGGGAGAGGGAGGGGAGGAATTGGAGTCTCCGGGACAGGGAGGGGAGGAATTGGAGTCTCCGGGACAGGGAGGGGAGGAATTGGAGTCTCCGGGAGAGGGAGGAGGGGAATTGGAGTCTCCGGGAGAGGGAGGAGGCGAATTGGAGTCTCTGGGAGAGGGAGGGGAGGAATTGGAGTCTCCGGGAGAGGGAAAGGAGGATTTTGGTCTCCGGGAGAGGGAGGGGAGGAATTGGAGTCTCCGGCAGAGGGAGGAGGGGAATTGGAGTGTCCGGGAGAGGGAGGAGGTGAATTGGAGTCTCCGGGAGAGGGAGGTTTGGAATTGGAGTCTCCGGGAGAGGGAAGAGGGGAATTGGAGTCTCCGGGAGAGGGAGGGCAGGAATTGGAGTCTCCGGGAGAGGGAGGAGGGGAATTGGAGTCTCCGGGAGAGGGAGGAGGTGAATTGGAGAGGGGAGGAATTGGAGTGTCTGGGAGACGTAGGGGAGGAATTGGAGTGTCCGGGAGAGGGAGGGGAGGAATTGGAGTCTCCGGGAAGGGGAGGACGGGAATTGGAGTCTCTGGGAGAGGGAGGAGGGGAATTGGAGACTCCGGGAGAGGGAGGGGAGGAATTGGAGTCTCCGGGAGGGGGAGGACGGGAATTGGAGTCTCTGGGAGAGGGAGGAGGGGAATTGGAGACTCCGGGAGAGGGAGGGGAGGAATTGGAGTCTCCGGGAGAGGGAGGAGGCGAATTGGTGTCTCCGGGAGAGGGAGCGGAGGATTTGGAGTCTCCGGGAGAGGGAGGTTTGGAATTGGAGTCTCCGGGAAAGGGAGGAGGTGAATTGGAATCTCCAGGAGAGGGAGGAGGGGAATTGGTGTCTCCGGGAGAGGGAGGGGAGGAATTGGAGTCTCCGGGGCAGGGAGGAGGGGAATTGGAGTCTCCGGAGAGGGAGGAGGTGAATTGGAGTGTCCGGGAGAGGGAGGAGGTGAATTGGAGTCTCTGGGAGAGGGAGAGGAGTAATTGGAATCTCTGGGAGAGGGAGGGGAGGAATTGGAGTGTCCGGGAGAGGGATGAGGGGAATTGGCGTCTCCGGGAGAGGGAAGTGGGGAATTGGAGTCGCCGAGAGAGGGAGGGGAGGAATTGGAGTCTCCGGGAGAGGGAGGGGAGGAATTGGAGTCTCCGGGACAGGGAGGGGAGGAATTGGAGTCTCCGGGACAGGGAGGGGAGCAATTGGAGTCTCCGGGAGAGGGAGGAGGGGAATTGGAGTCTCCGGGAGAGGGAGGAGGCGAATTGGAGTCTCTGGGAGAGGGAGGGGAGGAATTGGAGTCTCCGGGAGAGGGAAAGGAGGATTTTGGTCTCCGGGAGAGGGAGGGGAGGAATTGGAGTCTCCGGCAGAGGGAGGAGGGGAATTGGAGTGTCCGGGAGAGGGAGGAGGTGAATTGGAGTCTCCGGAGAGGGAGGTTTGGAATTGGAGTCTCCGGGAGAGGGAAGAGGGGAATTGGAGTCTCCGGGAGAGGGAGGGCAGGAATTGGAGTCTCCGGGAGCGGGAGGAGGGGAATTGGAGTCTCCGGGAGAGGGAGGAGGTGAATTGGAGTGTCCGGGAGAGGAAGGAGGGGAATTGGAGTCTCCGGGAGAGGGAGGAGGGGAATTGGAGTCTCCGGGAGTTGGAGGAGGGGAATTGGTGTCTCCGGGAGAGGGAGGGGAGGAATTGGAGTCTCCGGGGCAGGGAGGAGGGGAATTGGAGTCTCCGGGAGAGGGAGGAGGTGAATTGGAGTGTCCGGGAGAGGGAGGAGGTGAATTGGAGTCTCTGGGAGAGGGAGGGGAGTAATTGGAGTCTCTGGGAGAGGGAGGGGAGGAATTGGAGTGTCCGGGAGAGGGAGGAGGGGAATTGGAGTCTCCGGGAGAGGGAAGTGGGGAATTGGAGTCTCCGAGAGAGGGAGGGGAGGAATTGGAGTCTCCGGGAGAGGGAGGGTAGGAATTGGAGTCTCCGGGACAGGGAGGGGAGGAATTGGAGTCTCCGGGAGAGGGAGGAGGGGAATTGGAGTCTCCGGGAGAGGGAGGAGGCGAATTGGAGTCTCTGGGAGAGGGAGGGGAGGAATTGGAGTCTCCGGGAGAGGGAAAGGAGGATTTTGGTCTCCGGGAGAGGGAGGGGAGGAATTGGAGTCTCCGGCAGAGGGAGGAGGGGAATTGGAGTGTCCGGGAGAGGGAGGAGGTGAATTGGAGTCTCCGGGAGAGGGAGGTTTGGAATTGGAGTCTCCGGGAGAGGGAAGAGGGGAATTGGAGTCTCCGGGAGAGGGAAGAGGGGAATTGGAGTCTCCGGGAGAGGGAGGGGAGGAATTGGAGTCTCCGGGAGAGGGAGGAGGGGAATTGGAGTCTCCGGGAGAGGGAGGAGGTGAATTGGAGAGGGGAGGAATTGGAGTGTCTGGGAGACGTAGGGGAGGAATTGGAGTGTCCGGGAGAGGGAGGGGAGGAATTGGAGTCTCCGGGAGGGGGAGGACGGGAATTGGAGTCTCTGGGAGAGGGAGGAGGGGAATTGGAGACTCCGGGAGAGGGAGGGGAGGAATTGGAGTGTCCGGGAGGGGGAGGACGGGAATTGGAGTCTCTGGGAGAGGGAGGAGGGGAATTGGAGACTCCGGGAGAGGGAGGGGAGGAATTGGAGTCTCCGGGAGAGGGAGGAGGCGAATTGGTGTCTCCGGGAGAGGGAGCGGAGGATTTGGAGTGTCTGGGAGAGGGAGGAGGTGAATTGGAGTCTCCGGGAGACGGAGGGGAGTAATTGGAGTCTCCGGGAGTGGGAGGAGGTGAAATGGAGTCTCTGGGAGAGGTAGGGAAGGAATTGGAGTCTCTGGGAGAGGGAGGGCAGGAATTGGAGTGTCCGGGAGAGGGAGGGGAGGAATTGGAGTCTCCGGGAGAGGGAGGAGGTGAACTGGAGTCTCCGGGAGAGGGAGGAGGTGAATTGTAGTCTCCGGGAGAGGGAGGTGGGGAATTGGAGTCTCCGGGACAGGGAGGGGAGGAATTGGAGTGTCCGTGAGAGGGAAGAAGTGAATTGGAGTCTCCGGGAAAGGGAGGGGAGGAATTGGAGTCTCCGGGAGAGGGGGGAGGTGAATTGGAGTGTCCGGGAGAGAGAGGAGGGGAATTGGAGTCTCCGGGAGAGGGAGGAGGGGAATTGGAGTCTCCGGGAGTTGGAGGAGGGGAATTGGAGTCTCCGGAGGAGGGAGGAGGGGAATTGGAGTCTCCGGGAGAGGGCGGAGGGGAATTGGAGACTCCGGGAGAGGGAGGGGAGGAATTAGAGTCTCCGGGAGAGAGAGGAGAGGAATTGGAGTCTCCGGGAGAGGGAGGGGAGGAATTGGAGTCTCCGGGACAGGGAGGGGAGGACTTGGAGTCTCCGGGAGAGGGAGGGGAGGTGAAATTGAGGCTCCGGGAGAGGGAAGTGGGGATTTGGAGTCTCCGGGAGAGGGAGGTGGAGAATTGGAGTCTCCGGGAGAGGGAGGAGGGGAATTGGAGTCTCTGGGAGAGAGAGGAGGGGAATTGGAGTCTCCAGGAGAGGGAGGAGGTGAATTGGAGTCTCTGGGAGAGGGAGGAGGTGAATTGGAATCTCCGGGAGAGGGAGGGGAGGACTTGGAGTCTCCGGGAGAGGGAGGGGAGGCATTGGAGTCTCTGGGAGATGGAGGAGGCGAATTGGAGTCTCCGGGAGAGGGAGGTGGAGAATTGGAGTCTCCGGGAGAGGGAGGAGGGGAATTGGAGTCTCCGGGAGAGGGAGGAGGGGAATTGGAGTCTCTGGGAGAGGGTGGAGGTGAATTGGAGTCTCCGGGAGAGGGAGGTGGGGAATTGGAGTCTCCGGGAGAGGGAGGTTTGGAATTGGAGTCTCCGGGAAAGGGAGGAGGTGAATTGGAATCTCCGGGAGAGGGAGGAGGGGAATTGGTGTCTCCGGGAGAGGGAGGGGAGGAATTGGAGTCTCCGGGGCAGGGAGGAGGGGAATTGGAGTCTCCGGGAGAGGGAGGAGGTGAATTGGAGTGTCCGGGAGAGGGAAGAAGTGAATTGGAGTCTCCGGGAGAGGGAGGGAGGGAATTGGAGTCTCCGGGGCAGGGAGGAGGGGAATTGGAGTCTCCGGGAGAGGGAGGAGGTGAATTGGAGTCTCCGGGAGAGGGAGGAGGGGAATTGGAGTCTCCGGGAGAGGGAGGAGGGGAATTGGAGTCTCTGGGAGAGGGAGGTGGGGAATTGGAGTCTCCGGGAGAGGGAGGAGGGGAATTGGAGTCTCCGGGAGAGGGAGGAGGGGAATTGGAGTCTCCGGGAGAGGGAGGGGAGGAATTGGAGTCTCCGGGAGAGGGAGGGGAGGAATTGGAGTCTCCGGGACAGGGAGGGGAGGACTTGGAGTCTCCGGGAGAGGGAGGGGAGGTGAAATTGAGGCTCCGGGAGAGGGAAGTGGGGATTTGGAGTCTCCGGGAGAGGGAGGTGGAGAATTGGAGTCTCCGGGAGAGGGAGGAGGGGAATTGGAGTCTTTGGGAGAGAGAGGAGGGGAATTGGAGTCTCCAGGAGAGGGAGGAGGTGAATTGGAGTCTCTGGGAGAGGGAGGAGGTGAATTGGAATCTCCGGGAGAAGGAGGGGAGGACTTGGAGTCTCCGGGAGAGGGAGGGGAGGCATTGGAGTCTCTGGGAGAGGGAGGGGAGGAATTGGAGTCTCCGGGACAGGGAGGGGAGGAATTGGAGTCTCTGGGAGAGGGAGGTGGGGAATTGAAGTCTCTGGGAGAGGGAGGTGGGGAATTGGAGTCTCCGGGAGAGGGAGGTTTGGAATTGGAGTCTCCGGGAAAGGGAGGAGGTGAATTGGAATCTCCAGGAGAGGGAGGAGGGGAATTGGTGTCTCCGGGAGAGGGAGGGGAGGAATTGGAGTCTCCGGGGCAGGGAGGAGGGGAATTGGAGTCTCCGGGAGAGGGAGGAGGTGAATTGGAGTGTCCGGGAGAGGGAGGAGGTGAATTGGAGTCTCTGGGAGAGGGAGGGGAGTAATTGGAATCTCTGGGAGAGGGAGGGGAGGAATTGGAGTGTCCGGGAGAGGGAGGAGGGGAATTGGAGTCTCCGGGAGAGGGAAGTGGGGAATTGGAGTCTCCGAGAGAGGGAGGGGAGGAATTGGAGTCTCCGGGAGAGGGAGGGGAGGAATTGGAGTCTCCGGGACAGGGAGGGGAGGAATTGGAGTCTCCGGGACAGGGAGGGGAGGAATTGGAGTCTCCGGGAGAGGGAGGAGGGGAATTGGAGTCTCCGGGAGAGGGAGGAGGCGAATTGGAGTCTCTGGGAGAGGGAGGGGAGGAATTGGAGTCTCCGGGAGAGGGAAAGGAGGATTTTGGTCTCGGGGAGAGGGAGGGGAGGAATTGGAGTCTCCGGCAGAGGGAGGAGGGGAATTGGAGTGTCCGGGAGAGGGAGGAGGTGAATTGGAGTCTCCGGGAGAGGGAGGTTTGGAATTGGAGTCTCCGGGAGAGGGAAGAGGGGAATTGGAGTCTCCGGGAGAGGGAGGGCAGGAATTGGAGTCTCCGGGAGAGGGAGGAGGGGAATTGGAGTCTCCGGGAGAGGGAGGAGGTGAATTGGAGAGGGGAGGAATTGGAGTGTCTGGGAGACGTAGGGGAGGAATTGGAGTGTCCGGGAGAGGGAGGGGAGGAATTGGAGTCTCCGGGAAGGGGAGGACGGGAATTGGAGTCTCTGGGAGAGGGAGGAGGGGAATTGGAGACTCCGGGAGAGGGAGGGGAGGAATTGGAGTCTCCGGGAGGGGGAGGACGGGAATTGGAGTCTCTGGGAGAGGGAGGAGGGGAATTGGAGACTCCGGGAGAGGGAGGGGAGGAATTGGAGTCTCCGGGAGAGGGAGGAGGCGAATTGGTGTCTCCGGGAGAGGGAGCGGAGGATTTGGAGTCTCCGGGAGAGGGAGGTTTGGAATTGGAGTCTCCGGGAAAGGGAGGAGGTGAATTGGAATCTCCAGGAGAGGGAGGAGGGGAATTGGTGTCTCCGGGAGAGGGAGGGGAGGAATTGGAGTCTCCGGGGCAGGGAGGAGGGGAATTGGAGTCTCCGGAGAGGGAGGAGGTGAATTGGAGTGTCCGGGAGAGGGAGGAGGTGAATTGGAGTCTCTGGGAGAGGGAGGGGAGTAATTGGAATCTCTGGGAGAGGGAGGGGAGGAATTGGAGTGTCCGGGAGAGGGATGAGGGGAATTGGCGTCTCCGGGAGAGGGAAGTGGGGAATTGGAGTCTCCGAGAGAGGGAGGGGAGGAATTGGAGTCTCCGGGAGAGGGAGGGGAGGAATTGGAGTCTCCGGGACAGGGAGGGGAGGAATTGGAGTCTCCGGGACAGGGAGGGGAGCAATTGGAGTCTCCGGGAGAGGGAGGAGGGGAATTGGAGTCTCCGGGAGAGTGAGGAGGCGAATTGGAGTCTCTGGGAGAGGGAGGGGAGGAATTGGAGTCTCCGGGAGAGGGAAAGGAGGATTTTGGTCTCCGGGAGAGGGAGGGGAGGAATTGGAGTCTCCGGCAGAGGGAGGAGGGGAATTGGAGTGTCCGGGAGAGGGAGGAGGTGAATTGGAGTCTCCGGAGAGGGAGGTTTGGAATTGGAGTCTCCGGGAGAGGGAAGAGGGGAATTGGAGTCTCCGGGAGAGGGAGGGCAGGAATTGGAGTCTCCGGGAGCGGGAGGAGGGGAATTGGAGTCTCCGGGAGAGGGAGGAGGTGAATTGGAGTGTCCGGGAGAGGGAGGAGGGGAATTGGAGTCTCCGGGAGAGGGAGGAGGGGAATTGGAGTCTCCGGGAGTTGGAGGAGGGGAATTGGTGTCTCCGGGAGAGGGAGGGGAGGAATTGGAGTCTCCGGGGCAGGGAGGAGGGGAATTGGAGTCTCCGGGAGAGGGAGGAGGTGAATTGGAGTGTCCGGGAGAGGGAGGAGGTGAATTGGAGTCTCTGGGAGAGGGAGGGGAGTAATTGGAGTCTCTGGGAGAGGGAGGGGAGGAATTGGAGTGTCCGGGAGAGGGAGGAGGGGAATTGGAGTCTCCGGGAGAGGGAAGTGGGGAATTGGAGTCTCCGAGAGAGGGAGGGGAGGAATTGGAGTCTCCGGGAGAGGGAGGGTAGGAATTGGAGTCTCCGGGACAGGGAGGGGAGGAATTGGAGTCTCCGGGAGAGGGAGGAGGGGAATTGGAGTCTCCGGGAGAGGGAGGAGGCGAATTGGAGTCTCTGGGAGAGGGAGGGGAGGAATTGGAGTCTCCGGGAGAGGGAAAGGAGGATTTTGGTCTCCGGGAGAGGGAGGGGAGGAATTGGAGTCTCCGGCAGAGGGAGGAGGGGAATTGGAGTGTCCGGGAGAGGGAGGAGGTGAATTGGAGTCTCCGGGAGAGGGAGGTTTGGAATTGGAGTCTCCGGGAGAGGGAAGAGGGGAATTGGAGTCTCCGGGAGAGGGAAGAGGGGAATTGGAGTCTCCGGGAGAGGGAGGGGAGGAATTGGAGTCTCCGGGAGAGGGAGGAGGGGAATTGGAGTCTCCGGGAGAGGGAGGAGGTGAATTGGAGAGGGGAGGAATTGGAGTGTCTGGGAGACGTAGGGGAGGAATTGGAGTGTCCGGGAGAGGGAGGGGAGGAATTGGAGTCTCCGGGAGGGGGAGGACGGGAATTGGAGTCTCTGGGAGAGGGAGGAGGGGAATTGGAGACTCCGGGAGAGGGAGGGGAGGAATTGGAGTGTCCGGGAGGGGGAGGACGGGAATTGGAGTCTCTGGGAGAGGGAGGAGGGGAATTGGAGACTCCGGGAGAGGGAGGGGAGGAATTGGAGTCTCCGGGAGAGGGAGGAGGCGAATTGGTGTCTCCGGGAGAGGGAGCGGAGGATTTGGAGTGTCTGGGAGAGGGAGGAGGTGAATTGGAGTCTCCGGGAGACGGAGGGGAGTAATTGGAGTCTCCGGGAGTGGGAGGAGGTGAAATGGAGTCTCTGGGAGAGGTAGGGAAGGAATTGGAGTCTCTGGGAGAGGGAGGGGAGGAATTGGAGTGTCCGGGAGAGGGAGGGGAGGAATTGGAGTCTCCGGGAGAGGGAGGAGGTGAACTGGAGTCTCCGGGAGAGGGAGGAGGTGAATTGTAGTCTCCGGGAGAGGGAGGTGGGGAATTGGAGTCTCCGGGACAGGGAGGGGAGGAATTGGAGTGTCCGTGAGAGGGAAGAAGTGAATTGGAGTCTCCGGGAAAGGGAGGGGAGGAATTGGAGTCTCCGGGAGAGGGGGGAGGTGAATTGGAGTGTCCGGGAGAGAGAGGAGGGGAATTGGAGTCTCCGGGAGAGGGAGGAGGGGAATTGGAGTCTCCGGGAGTTGGAGGAGGGGAATTGGAGTCTCCGGAGGAGGGAGGAGGGGAATTGGAGTCTCCGGGAGAGGGCGGAGGGGAATTGGAGACTCCGGGAGAGGGAGGGGAGGAATTAGAGTCTCCGGGAGAGAGAGGAGAGGAATTGGAGTCTCCGGGAGAGGGAGGGGAGGAATTGGAGTCTCCGGGACAGGGAGGGGAGGACTTGGAGTCTCCGGGAGAGGGAGGGGAGGTGAAATTGAGGCTCCGGGAGAGGGAAGTGGGGATTTGGAGTCTCCGGGAGAGGGAGGTGGAGAATTGGAGTCTCCGGGAGAGGGAGGAGGGGAATTGGAGTCTCTGGGAGAGAGAGGAGGGGAATTGGAGTCTCCAGGAGAGGGAGGAGGTGAATTGGAGTCTCTGGGAGAGGGAGGAGGTGAATTGGAATCTCCGGGAGAGGGAGGGGAGGACTTGGAGTCTCCGGGAGAGGGAGGGGAGGCATTGGAGTCTCTGGGAGATGGAGGAGGCGAATTGGAGTCTCCGGGAGAGGGAGGTGGAGAATTGGAGTCTCCGGGAGAGGGAGGAGGGGAATTGGAGTCTCCGGGAGAGGGAGGAGGGGAATTGGAGTCTCTGGGAGAGGGTGGAGGTGAATTGGAGTCTCCGGGAGAGGGAGGTGGGGAATTGGAGTCTCCGGGAGAGGGAGGTTTGGAATTGGAGTCTCCGGGAAAGGGAGGAGGTGAATTGGAATCTCCGGGAGAGGGAGGAGGGGAATTGGTGTCTCCGGGAGAGGGAGGGGAGGAATTGGAGTCTCCGGGGCAGGGAGGAGGGGAATTGGAGTCTCCGGGAGAGGGAGGAGGTGAATTGGAGTGTCCGGGAGAGGGAAGAAGTGAATTGGAGTCTCCGGGAGAGGGAGGGAGGGAATTGGAGTCTCCGGGGCAGGGAGGAGGGGAATTGGAGTCTCCGGGAGAGGGAGGAGGTGAATTGGAGTCTCCGGGAGAGGGAGGAGGGGAATTGGAGTCTCCGGGAGAGGGAGGAGGGGAATTGGAGTCTCTGGGAGAGGGAGGTGGGGAATTGGAGTCTCCGGGAGAGGGAGGAGGGGAATTGGAGTCTCCGGGAGAGGGAGGAGGGGAATTGGAGTCTCCGGGAGAGGGAGGGGAGGAATTGGAGTCTCCGGGAGAGGGAGGGGAGGAATTGGAGTCTCCGGGACAGGGAGGGGAGGACTTGGAGTCTCCGGGAGAGGGAGGGGAGGTGAAATTGAGGCTCCGGGAGAGGGAAGTGGGGATTTGGAGTCTCCGGGAGAGGGAGGTGGAGAATTGGAGTCTCCGGGAGAGGGAGGAGGGGAATTGGAGTCTTTGGGAGAGAGAGGAGGGGAATTGGAGTCTCCAGGAGAGGGAGGAGGTGAATTGGAGTCTCTGGGAGAGGGAGGAGGTGAATTGGAATCTCCGGGAGAAGGAGGGGAGGACTTGGAGTCTCCGGGAGAGGGAGGGGAGGCATTGGAGTCTCTGGGAGAGGGAGGGGAGGAATTGGAGTCTCCGGGACAGGGAGGGGAGGAATTGGAGTCTCTGGGAGAGGGAGGTGGGGAATTGAAGTCTCTGGGAGAGGGAGGTGGGGAATTGGAGTCTCCGGGAGAGGGAGGTTTGGAATTGGAGTCTCCGGGAAAGGGAGGAGGTGAATTGGAATCTCCAGGAGAGGGAGGAGGGGAATTGGTGTCTCCGGGAGAGGGAGGGGAGGAATTGGAGTCTCCGGGGCAGGGAGGAGGGGAATTGGAGTCTCCGGGAGAGGGAGGAGGTGAATTGGAGTGTCCGGGAGAGGGAGGAGGTGAATTGGAGTCTCTGGGAGAGGGAGGGGAGTAATTGGAATCTCTGGGAGAGGGAGGGGAGGAATTGGAGTGTCCGGGAGAGGGAGGAGGGGAATTGGAGTCTCCGGGAGAGGGAAGTGGGGAATTGGAGTCTCCGAGAGAGGGAAGAAGTGAATTGGAGTCTCCGGGAAAGGGAGGGGAGGAATTGGAGTCTCCGGGAGAGGGGGGAGGTGAATTGGAGTGTCCGGGAGAGAGAGGAGGGGAATTGGAGTCTCCGGGAGAGGGAGGAGGGGAATTGGAGTCTCCGGGAGTTGGAGGAGGGGAATTGGAGTCTCCGGAGGAGGGAGGAGGGGAATTGGAGTCTCCGGGAGAGGGCGGAGGGGAATTGGAGACTCCGGGAGAGGGAGGGGAGGAATTAGAGCCTCCGGGAGAGAGAGGAGAGGAATTGGAGTCTCCGGGAGAGGGAGGGGAGGAATTGGAGTCTCCGGGACAGGGAGGGGAGGACTTGGAGTCTCCGGGAGAGGGAGGGGAGGTGAAATTGAGGCTCCGGGAGAGGGAAGTGGGGATTTGGAGTCTCCGGGAGAGGGAGGTGGAGAATTGGAGTCTCCGGGAGAGGGAGGAGGGGAATTGGAGTCTCTGGGAGAGAGAGGAGGGGAATTGGAGTCTCCAGGAGAGGGAGGAGGTGAATTGGAGTCTCTGGGAGAGGGAGGAGGTGAATTGGAATCTCCGGGAGAGGGAGGGGAGGACTTGGAGTCTCCGGGAGAGGGAGGGGAGGCATTGGAGTCTCTGGGAGATGGAGGAGGCGAATTGGAGTCTCCGGGAGAGGGAGGTGGAGAATTGGAGTCTCCGGGAGAGGGAGGAGGGGAATTGGAGTCTCCGGGAGAGGGAGGAGGGGAATTGGAGTCTCTGGGAGAGGGTGGAGGTGAATTGGAGTCTCCGGGAGAGGGAGGTGGGGAATTGGAGTCTCCGGGAGAGGGAGGTTTGGAATTGGAGTCTCCGGGAAAGGGAGGAGGTGAATTGGAATCTCCGGGAGAGGGAGGAGGGGAATTGGTGTCTCCGGGAGAGGGAGGGGAGGAATTGGAGTCTCCGGGGCAGGGAGGAGGGGAATTGGAGTCTCCGGGAGAGGGAGGAGGTGAATTGGAGTGTCCGGGAGAGGGAAGAAGTGAATTGGAGTCTCCGGGAGAGGGAGGGAGGGAATTGGAGTCTCCGGGGCAGGGAGGAGGGGAATTGGAGTCTCCGGGAGAGGGAGGAGGTGAATTGGAGTCTCCGGGAGAGGGAGGAGGGGAATTGGAGTCTCCGGGAGAGGGAGGAGGGGAATTGGAGTCTCTGGGAGAGGGAGGTGGGGAATTGGAGTCTCCGGGAGAGGGAGGAGGGGAATTGGAGTCTCCGGGAGAGGGAGGAGGGGAATTGGAGTCTCCGGGAGAGGGAGGGGAGGAATTGGAGTCTCCGGGAGAGGGAGGGGAGGAATTGGAGTCTCCGGGACAGGGAGGGGAGGACTTGGAGTCTCCGGGAGAGGGAGGGGAGGTGAAATTGAGGCTCCGGGAGAGGGAAGTGGGGATTTGGAGTCTCCGGGAGAGGGAGGTGGAGAATTGGAGTCTCCGGGAGAGGGAGGAGGGGAATTGGAGTCTTTGGGAGAGAGAGGAGGGGAATTGGAGTCTCCAGGAGAGGGAGGAGGTGAATTGGAGTCTCTGGGAGAGGGAGGAGGTGAATTGGAATCTCCGGGAGAAGGAGGGGAGGACTTGGAGTCTCCGGGAGAGGGAGGGGAGGCATTGGAGTCTCTGGGAGAGGGAGGAGGCGAATTGGAGTCTCCGGGAGAGGGAGGTTTGGAATTGGAGTCTCTGGGAGAGGGTGGTGGGGAATTGGAGTCTCCGGGAGAGGGAGGTTTGGAATTGGAGTCTCCGGGAAAGGGAGGAGGTGAATTGGAATCTCGAGGAGAGGGAGGAGGGGAATTGGTGTCTCCGGGAGAGGGAGGGGAGGAATTGGAGTCTCCGGGGCAGGGAGGAGGGGAATTGGAGTCTCCGGGAGAGGGAGGAGGTGAATTGGAGTGTCCGGGAGAGGGAAGAAGTGAATTGGAGTCTCCGGGAGAGGGAGGGGAGGAATTGGAGTCTCCGGGAGAGGGAGGAGGTGAATTGGAGTGTCCGGGAGAGGGAGGGGAGGAATTGGAGTCTCCGGGGCAGGGAGGAGGGGAATTGGAGTCTCCGGGAGAGGAAGGAGGTGAATTGGAGTCTCCGGGAGAGGGAGGAGGGGAATTGGACTCTCCGGGAGAGGGAGGAGGGGAATTGGAGTCTCTGGGAGAGGGAGGTGGGGAATTGGAGTCTCCGGGAGAGGGAGGAGGGGAATTGGAGTCTCCGGGAGAGGGAGGAGGGGAATTGGAGTCTCCGGGAGAGGGAGGGGAGGAATTGGAGTCTCCGGGAGAGGGAGGGGAGGAATTGGAGTCTCCGGGACAGGGAGGGGAGGACTTGGAGTCTCCGGGAGAGGGAGGGGAGGTGAAATTGAGGCTCCGGGAGAGGGAAGTGGGGATTTGGAGTCTCCGGGAGAGGGAGGTGGAGAATTGGAGTCTCCGGGAGAGGGAGGAGGGGAATTGGAGTCTTTGGGAGAGAGAGGAGGGGAATTGGAGTCTCCAGGAGAGGGAGGAGGTGAATTGGAGTCTCTGGGAGAGGGAGGAGGTGAATTGGAATCTCCGAGAGAGGGAGGGGAGGACTTGGAGTCTCCGGGAGAGGGAGGGGAGGCATTGGAGTCTCTGGGAGAGGGAGGAGGCGAATTGGAGTCTCCGGGAGAGGGAGGTTTGGAATTGGAGTCTCTGGGAGAGGGAGGTGGGGAATTGGAGTCTCTGGGAGAGGGAGGAGGGGAATTGGTGTCTCCGGGAGAGGGAGGGGAGGAATTGGAGTCTCCGGGGCAGGGAGGAGGGGAATTGGAGTCTCCGGGAGAGGGAGGAGGTGAATTGGAGTGTCCGGGAGAGGGAAGAAGTGAATTGGAGTCTCCGGGAGAGGGAGGGGAGGAATTGGAGTCTCCGGGGCAGGGAGGAGGGGAATTGGAGTATCCGGGAGAGGGAGGAGGTGAATTGGAGGCTCCGGGAGAGGGAGGAGGGGAATTGGAGTCTCCGGGAGAGGGAGGACGGGAATTGGAGTCTCCGGGAGAGGGAGGTGGGGAATTGGAGTCTCCGGGAGAGGGAGGAGGGGAATTGGAGTCTCCGGGAGAGGGAGGAGGGGAATTGGAGTCTCCGGGAGAGGGAGGGGAGGAATTGGAGTCTCCGGGAGAGGGAGGGGAGGAATTGGAGTCTCCGGGAGAGGGAGGGGAGGAATTGGAGTCTCCGGGACAGGGAGGGGAGGACTTGGAGTCTCCGGGAGAGGGAGGGGAGGTGAAATTGAGGCTCCGGGAGAGGGAAGTGGGGATTTGGAGTCTCCGGGAGAGGGAGGTGGAGAATTGGAGTCTCCGGGAGAGGGAGGAGGGGAATTGGAGTCTTTGGGAGAGTGAGGAGGGGAATTGGAGTCTCCAGGAGAGGGAGGAGGTGAATTGGAGTCTCTGGGAGAGGGAGGAGGTGAATTGGAATCTCCGGGAGAGGGAGGGGAGGAGTTGGAGTCTCCGGGAGAGGGAGGGGAGGCATTGGAGTCTCTGGGAGAGGGAGGAGGCGAATTGGAGTCTCCGGGAGAGGGAGGTTTGGAATTGGAGTCTCTGGGAGAGGGTGGTGGGGAATTGGAGTCTCCGGGAGAGGGAGGTTTGGAATTGGAGTCTCCGGGAGAGGGAGGTTTGGAATTGGAGTCTCCGGGAAAGGGAGGAGGTGAATTGGAATCTCGAGGAGAGGGAGGAGGGGAATTGGTGTCTCCGGGAGAGGGAGGGGAGGAATTGGAGTCTCCGGGGCAGGGAGGAGGGGAATTGGAGTCTCCGGGAGAGGGAGGAGGTGAATTGGAGTGTCCGGGAGAGGGAAGAAGTGAATTGGAGTCTCCGGGAGAGGGAGGGGAGGAATTGGAGTCTCCGGGAGAGGGAGGAGGTGAATTGGAGTGTCCGGGAGAGGGAGGGGAGGAATTGGAGTCTCCGGGGCAGGGAGGAGGGGAATTGGAGTCTCCGGGAGAGGAAGGAGGTGAATTGGAGTCTCCGGGAGAGGGAGGAGGGGAATTGGACTCTCCGGGAGAGGGAGGAGGGGAATTGGAGTCTCTGGGAGAGGGAGGTGGGGAATTGGAGTCTCCGGGAGAGGGAGGAGGGGAATTGGAGTCTCCGGGAGAGGGAGGAGGGGAATTGGAGTCTCCGGGAGAGGGAGGGGAGGAATTGGAGTCTCCGGGAGAGGGAGGGGAGGAATTGGAGTCTCCGGGACAGGGAGGGGAGGACTTGGAGTCTCCGGGAGAGGGAGGGGAGGTGAAATTGAGGCTCCGGGAGAGGGAAGTGGGGATTTGGAGTCTCCGGGAGAGGGAGGTGGAGAATTGGAGTCTCCGGGAGAGGGAGGAGGGGAATTGGAGTCTTTGGGAGAGAGAGGAGGGGAATTGGAGTCTCCAGGAGAGGGAGGAGGTGAATTGGAGTCTCTGGGAGAGGGAGGAGGTGAATTGGAATCTCCGAGAGAGGGAGGGGAGGACTTGGAGTCTCCGGGAGAGGGAGGGGAGGCATTGGAGTCTCTGGGAGAGGGAGGAGGCGAATTGGAGTCTCCGGGAGAGGGAGGTTTGGAATTGGAGTCTCTGGGAGAGGGAGGTGGGGAATTGGAGTCTCTGGGAGAGGGAGGAGGGGAATTGGAGTCTCCGGGAGAGGGAGGTTTGGAATTGGAGTCTCCGGGAAAGGGAGGAGGTGAATTGGAATCTCCAGGAGAGGGAGGAGGGGAATTGGTGTCTCCGGGAGAGGGAGGGGAGGAATTGGAGTCTCCGGGGCAGGGAGGAGGGGAATTGGAGTCTCCGGGAGAGGGAGGAGGTGAATTGGAGTGTCCGGGAGAGGGAGGAGGTGAATTGGAGTCTCTGGGAGAGGGAGGGGAGTAATTGGAGTCTCTGGGAGAGGGGGGGAGGAATTGGAGTGTCCGGGAGAGGGAGGAGGGGAATTGGTGTCTCCGGGAGAGGGAGGTGGGGAATTGGAGTCTCCGAGAGAGGGAGGAGGTGAATTGGAGTCTCTGGGAGAGGGAGGGGAGTAATTGGAGTCTCTGGGAGAGGGAGGGGAGGAATTGGAGTGTCCGGGAGAGGGAGGAGGGGAATTGGAGTCTCCGGGAGAGGGAGGTGGGGAATTGGAGTCTCCGAGAGAGGGAGGGGAGGAATTGGAGTCTCCGAGAGAGGGAGGGGAGGAATTGGAGTCTCCGGGACAGGGAGGGGAGGACTTGGAGTCTCCGGGAGAGGGAGGAGGTGAATTGGAATCTCCGGGAGAGGGAGGAGGGGAATTGGAGTCTCCGGGAGAGGGAGGAGGCGGATTGGAGTCTCTGGGAGAGGGAAGAGGCGGATTGGAGTCTCTGGGAGAGGGAGGGGAGGAATTGGAGTCTCCGGGAGAGGGAAAGGAGGATTTTGGTCTCCGGGAGAGGGAGGGGAGGAATTGGAGTCTCCGGCAGAGGGAGGAGGGGAATTGGAGTGTCCGGGAGAGGGAGGAGGTGAATTGGAGTCTCCGGGAGAGGGAGGTTTCGAATTGGAGTCTCCGGGAGAGGGAGGAGGGGAATTGGAGTCTCCGGGAGAGGGAGGGGAGGAATTGGAGTCTCCGGGAGAGGGAGGAGGGGAATTGGAGTCTCCGGGAGAGGGAGGAGGTGAATTGGAGAGGGGAGGAATTGGAGTGTCCGGGAGAGGGAGGGGAGGAATTGGAGTCTCCGGGAGGGGGAGGACGGGAATTGGAGTCTCTGGGAGAGGGAGGGAAGGAATTGGAGTCTCTGGTAGAGGGAGGGGAGGAATTGGAGTGTCCGGGAGAGGGAGGGGAGGAATTGGAGTCTCCGGGAGAGGGAGGAGGTGAACTGGAGTCTCCGGGAGAGGGAGGGGAGGAATTGGAGTCTCCGGGGCAGGGAGGAGGGGAATTGGAGTCTCCGGGAGAGGGAGGAGGGGAATTGGAGTCTCTGGGAGAGGGAGGTGGGGAATTGGAGTCTCCGGGAGAGGGAGGAGGGGAATTGGAGTCTCCGGGAGAGGGAGGGGAGGACTTGGAGTCTCCGGTAGAGGGAGGGGAGGATTGGAGTCTCCGGGAAAGGGAGGAGGTGAATTGGAATCTCCAGGAGAGGGAGGAGGGGAATTGGTGTCTCCGGGAGAGGGAGGGGAGGAATTGGAGTCTCCGGGGCAGGGAGGAGGAGAATTGGAGTCTCCGGGAGAGGGAGGAGGTGAATTGGAGTGTCCGGGAGAGGGAGGAGGTGAATTGGAGACTCTGGGAGAGGGAGGGGAGTAATTGGAGTCTCTGGGAGAGGGAGGGGAGGAATTGGAGTGTCCGGTAGAGGGAGCAGGGGAATTGGAGTCTCCGGGAGAGGGAGGTGGGGAATTGGAGTCTCCGAGAGAGGGAGGGGAGGAATTGGAGTCTCCGGGAGAGAGAGGGGAGGCATTGGAGTCTCTGGGAGAGGGAGGAGGAGAATTGGAGTCTCCGGGAGAGGGAGGTTTGGAATTGGAGTCTCTGGGAGAGGGAGGTGGGGAATTGGAGTCTCCGGGAGAGGGAGGGGAGGACTTGGAGTCTCCGGGAGAGGGAGGGGAGGATTGGAGTCTCCGGGAAAGGGAGGAGATGAATTGGAATCTCCAGGAGAGGGAGGAGGGGAATTGGTGTCTCCGGGAGAGGGAGGGGAGGAATTCGAGTCTCCGGGGCAGGGAGGAGGGGAATTGGAGTCTCCGGGAGAGGGAGGAGGTGAATTGGAGTGTCCGGGAGAGGGAGGAGGTGAATTGGAGTCTCTGGGAGAGGGAGGGGAGTAATTGGAGTCGCTGGGAGAGGGAGGGGAGGAATTGGAGTGTCCGGGAGAGGGAGGAGGGGAATTGGAGTCTCCGGGAGAGGGAGGTGGGGAATTGGAGTCTCCGGGAGAGGGAGGAGGGGAATTGGAGTCTCCGGGAGAGGGAGGAGGGGAATTGGAGTCTCCGGGAGAGGGAGGTGGGGAATTGGAGTCTCCGAGAGAGGGAGGGGAGGAATTGGAGTCTCCGGGAGAGGGAGGGGAGGAATTGGAGTCTCCGGGACAGGGAGGGGAGGACTTGGAGTCTCCGGGAGCGGGAGGAGGTGAATTGGAATCTCCGGGAGAGGGAGGAGGGGAATTGGAGTCTCCGGGAGAGGGAGGAGGGGAATTGGAGTCTCCGGGAGAGGGAGGAGGCGAATTGGAGTCTCTGGGAGAGGGAGGGGAGGAATTGGAGTCTCCGGGAGAGGTAAAGGAGGATTTTGGTCTCCGGGAGAGGGAGGGGAGGAATTGGAGTCTCCGGCAGAGGGAGGAGGGGAATTGGAGTGTCCGGGAGAGGGAGGAGGTGAATTGGAGTCTCCGGGAGAGGGAGGTTTTGAATTGGAGTCTCCGGGAGAGGGAGGAGGGGAATTGGAGTCTCCGGGAGAGGGAGGGGAGGACTTGGAGTCTCCGGGAGAGGGAGGAGAGGAATTGGAGTCTCCGGGAGAGGGAGGAGGTGAATTGGAGAGGGGAGGAATTGGAGTGTCTGGGAGAGGGAGGGGAGGAATTGGAGTGTCCGGGAGAGGGAGGGGAGGAATTGGAGTCTCCGGGAGAGGGAGGGGAGGAATTGGAGTCTCCGGGAGAGGGAGGAGGGGAATTGGAGACTCCGGGAGAGGGAGGGGAGGAATTGGAGTCTCCGGGAGAGGGAGGAGGCGAATTGGTGTCTCCGGGAGAGGGAGCGGAGGATTTGGAGTCTCCGGGAGAGGGAGGAGGTGAATTGGAGTCTCCGGGAGACGGAGGGGAGTAATTGGAGTCTCCGGGAGAGGGAGGAGGTGAAATGGAGTCTCTGGGAGCGGGAGGGGAGGAATTGGAGTCTCTTGGAGAGGGAGGGGAGGAATTGGAGTGTCCGGGAGAGGGAGGGGAGGAATTGGAGTCTCCGGGAGAGGGAGGAGGTGAATTGGAGTGTCCGGGAGAGGGAGGAGGTGAACTGGAGGCTCCGGGAGAGGGAGGGGAGGACTTGGAGTCTCCGGGAGAGGGAGGGGAGGACTTGGAGTCTCCGGGAGATGGAGGAGTGGAATTGGAGTCTCTGGGAGAGGGAGGGGAGGTGAATTTGAGGTTCCGGGAGAGGGAAGTGGGGAATTGGAGTCTCTGGGAGAGGGAGGTGGAGAATTGGAGTCTCTGGGAGAGGGAGGAGGTGAATTGGAATCTCTGGGAGAGGGAGGAGGTGAATTGGAATCTCCGGGAGAGGGAGGAGGGGAATTCGAGTCTCCGAGAGAGGGAGGAGGGGAATTGGAGTCTCAGGGAGAGGGAGGAGGCGAATTGGAGTCTCTGGGAGAGGGAGGGGAGGAATTGGAGTCTCCGGGAGAGGGAAAGGAGGATTTTGGTCTCCGGGAGATGGAGGGGAGGAATTGGAGTCTCCGGCAGAGGGAGGAGGGGAATTGGAGTGTCCAGGAGAGGGAGGAGGTGAATTAGAGTCTCCGGGAGAGGGAGGTTTGGAATTGGAGTCTCCGGGAGAGGGAGGAGGGGAATTGGAGTCTCCGGGAGAGGGAGGGGAGGAATTGGAGTCTCCGGGAGAGGGAGGAGGGGAATTGGAGTCTCCGGGAGAGGGAGGAGGTGAATTGGAGAGGGGAGGAATTGGAGTGTCTGGGAGAGGGAGGGGAGGAATTGGCGTGTCCGGGAGAGGGAGGGGAGGAATTGGAGTCTCTGGGAGAGGGAGGGGAGGAATTGGAGTCTCCGGGAGAGGGAGGGGAGGAATTGGAGTCTCCGGGAGAGGGAGGAGGGGAATTGGAGACTCCGGGAGAGGGAGGGGAGGAATTGGAGTCTCCGGGAGAGGGAGGAGGCGAATTGGTGTCTCCGGGAGAGGGAGCGGAGGATTTGGAGTGTCTGGGAGAGGGAGGAGGTGAATTGGAGTCTCCGGGAGTCGGAGGGGAGTAATTGGAGTCTCCGGGAGAGGGAGGAGGTGAAATGGAGTCTCTGGGAGAGGGAGAGGAGGAATTGGAGTCTCTGGGAGAGGGAGGGGAGGAATTGGAGTGTCCGGGAGAGGGAGGGGAGGAATTGGAGTCTCCGGGAGAGGGAGGAGGTGAATTGGAGTGTCCGGGAGAGGGAGGGGAGGAATTGGAGTCTCCGGGAGAGGGAGGAGGTGAATTGGAGTGTCCGGGAGAGGGAGGAGGTGAACTGGAGTCTCCGGGAGAGGGAGGGGAGGAATTGGAGTCTCCGGGAGAGGGAGGGGAGGACTTGGAGTCTCCGGGAGACGGAGGGGAGTAATTGGAGTCTCCGGGAGAGGGAGGAGGTGAAATGGAGGCTCTGGGAGAGGGAGGGGAGGAATTGGAGTCTCTGGGAGAGGGAGGGGAGGAATTGGAGTGTCCGGGAGAGGGAGGGGAGGAATTGGAGTCTCCGGGAGAGGGAGGAGGTGAATTGGAGTGTCCGGGAGAGGGAGGGGAGGAATTGGAGTCTCCGGGAGAGGGAGGAGGGGAATTGGAGTGTCCGGGAGAGGGAGGAGGTGAACTGGAGTGTCCGGGAGAGGGAGGGGAGGACTTGGAGTCTCCGGGAGAGGGAGGGGAGGACTTGGAGTCTCCGGGAGAGGGAGGGGAGGACTTGGAGTCTCCGGGAGAGGGAGGGGAGGACTTGGAGTCTCCGGGAGAGGGAGGAGTGGAATTGGAGTCTCTGGGAGAGGGAGGAGGTGAACTGGAGTCTCCGGGAGAGGGAGGGGAGGAATTGGAGTCTCCGGGGCAGGGAGGAGGGGAATTGGAGTCTCCGGGAGAGGGAGGAGGTGAATTGGAGTCTCCGGGAGAGGGAGGAGGGGAATTGGAGTCTCCGGGAGAGGGAGGAGGGGAATTGGAGTCTCTGGGAGAGGGAGGTGGGGAATTGGAGTCTCCGGGAGAGGGAGGAGGGGAATTGGAGTCTCCGGGAGAGGGAGGGGAGGACTTGGAGTCTCCGGTAGAGGGAGGGGAGGATTGGAGTCTCCGGGAAAGGGAGGAGGTGAATTGGAATCTCCAGGAGAGGGAGGAGGGGAATTGGTGTCTCCGGGAGAGGGAGGGGAGGAATTGGAGTCTCCGGGGCAGGGAGGAGGAGAATTGGAGTCTCCGGGAGAGGGAGGAGGTGAATTGGAGTGTCCGGGAGAGGGAGGAGGTGAATTGGAGACTCTGGGAGAGGGAGGGGAGTAATTGGAGTCTCTGGGAGAGGGAGGGGAGGAATTGGAGTGTCCGGTAGAGGGAGCAGGGGAATTGGAGTCTCCGGGAGAGGGAGGTGGGGAATTGGAGTCTCCGAGAGAGGGAGGGGAGGAATTGGAGTCTCCGGGAGAGAGAGGGGAGGCATTGGAGTCTCTGGGAGAGGGAGGAGGAGAATTGGAGTCTCCGGGAGAGGGAGGTTTGGAATTGGAGTCTCTGGGAGAGGGAGGTGGGGAATTGGAGTCTCCGGGAGAGGGAGGGGAGGACTTGGAGTCTCCGGGAGAGGGAGGGGAGGATTGGAGTCTCCGGGAAAGGGAGGAGATGAATTGGAATCTCCAGGAGAGGGAGGAGGGGAATTGGTGTCTCCGGGAGAGGGAGGGGAGGAATTCGAGTCTCCGGGGCAGGGAGGAGGGGAATTGGAGTCTCCGGGAGAGGGAGGAGGTGAATTGGAGTGTCCGGGAGAGGGAGGAGGTGAATTGGAGTCTCTGGGAGAGGGAGGGGAGTAATTGGAGTCGCTGGGAGAGGGAGGGGAGGAATTGGAGTGTCCGGGAGAGGGAGGAGGGGAATTGGAGTCTCCGGGAGAGGGAGGTGGGGAATTGGAGTCTCCGGGAGAGGGAGGAGGGGAATTGGAGTCTCCGGGAGAGGGAGGAGGGGAATTGGAGTCTCCGGGAGAGGGAGGTGGGGAATTGGAGTCTCCGAGAGAGGGAGGGGAGGAATTGGAGTCTCCGGGAGAGGGAGGGGAGGAATTGGAGTCTCCGGGACAGGGAGGGGAGGACTTGGAGTCTCCGGGAGCGGGAGGAGGTGAATTGGAATCTCCGGGAGAGGGAGGAGGGGAATTGGAGTCTCCGGGAGAGGGAGGAGGGGAATTGGAGTCTCCGGGAGAGGGAGGAGGCGAATTGGAGTCTCTGGGAGAGGGAGGGGAGGAATTGGAGTCTCCGGGAGAGGTAAAGGAGGATTTTGGTCTCCGGGAGAGGGAGGGGAGGAATTGGAGTCTCCGGCAGAGGGAGGAGGGGAATTGGAGTGTCCGGGAGAGGGAGGAGGTGAATTGGAGTCTCCGGGAGAGGGAGGTTTGGAATTGGAGTCTCCGGGAGAGGGAGGAGGGGAATTGGAGTCTCCGGGAGAGGGAGGGGAGGACTTGGAGTCTCCGGGAGAGGGAGGAGAGGAATTGGAGTCTCCGGGAGAGGGAGGAGGTGAATTGGAGAGGGGAGGAATTGGAGTGTCTGGGAGAGGGAGGGGAGGAATTGGAGTGTCCGGGAGAGGGAGGGGAGGAATTGGAGTCTCCGGGAGAGGGAGGGGAGGAATTGGAGTCTCCGGGAGAGGGAGGAGGGGAATTGGAGACTCCGGGAGAGGGAGGGGAGGAATTGGAGTCTCCGGGAGAGGGAGGAGGCGAATTGGTGTCTCCGGGAGAGGGAGCGGAGGATTTGGAGTGTCTGGGAGAGGGAGGAGGTGAATTGGAGTCTCCGGGAGACGGAGGGGAGTAATTGGAGTCTCCGGGAGAGGGAGGAGGTGAAATGGAGTCTCTGGGAGCGGGAGGGGAGGAATTGGAGTCTCTTGGAGAGGGAGGGGAGGAATTGGAGTGTCCGGGAGAGGGAGGGGAGGAATTGGAGTCTCCGGGAGAGGGAGGAGGTGAATTGGAGTGTCCGGGAGAGGGAGGAGGTGAACTGGAGGCTCCGGGAGAGGGAGGGGAGGACTTGGAGTCTCCGGGAGAGGGAGGGGAGGACTTGGAGTCTCCGGGAGAGGGAGGAGTGGAATTGGAGTCTCTGGGAGAGGGAGGGGAGGTGAATTTGAGGTTCCGGGAGAGGGAAGTGGGGAATTGGAGTCTCTGGGAGAGGGAGGTGGAGAATTGGAGTCTCTGGGAGAGGGAGGAGGTGAATTGGAATCTCTGGGAGAGGGAGGAGGTGAATTGGAATCTCCGGGAGAGGGAGGAGGGGAATTCGAGTCTCCGAGAGAGGGAGGAGGGGAATTGGAGTCTCAGGGAGAGGGAGGGGAGGAATTGGAGTCTCCGGGAGAGGGAAAGGAGGATTTTGGTCTCCGGGAGAGGGAGGGGAGGAATTGGAGTCTCCGGCAGAGGGAGGAGGGGAATTGGAGTGTCCAGGAGAGGGAGGAGGTGAATTAGAGTCTCCGGGAGAGGGAGGTTTGGAATTGGAGTCTCCGGGAGAGGGAGGAGGGGAATTGGAGTCTCCGGGAGAGGGAGGGGAGGAATTGGAGTCTCCGGGAGAGGGAGGAGGGGAATTGGAGTCTCCGGGAGAGGGAGGAGGTGAATTGGAGAGGGGAGGAATTGGAGTGTCTGGGAGAGGGAGGGGAGGAATTGGCGTGTCCGGGAGAGGGAGGGGAGGAATTGGAGTCTCCGGGAGAGGGAGGGGAGGAATTGGAGTCTCCGGGAGAGGGAGGGGAGGAATTGGAGTCTCCGGGAGAGGGAGGAGGGGAATTGGAGACTCCGGGAGAGGGAGGGGAGGAATTGGAGTCTCCGGGAGAGGGAGGAGGCGAATTGGTGTCTCCGGGAGAGGGAGCGGAGGATTTGGAGTGTCTGGGAGAGGGAGGAGGTGAATTGGAGTCTCCGGGAGTCGGAGGGGAGTAATTGGAGTCTCCGGGAGAGGGAGGAGGTGAAATGGAGTCTCTGGGAGAGGGAGAGGAGGAATTGGAGTCTCTGGGAGAGGGAGGGGAGGAATTGGAGTGTCCGGGAGAGGGAGGGGAGGAATTGGAGTCTCCGCGGGAGGGAGGAGGTGAATTGGAGTGTCCGGGAGAGGGAGGAGGTGAACTGGAGTCTCCGGGAGAGGGAGGGGAGGAATTGGAGTCTCCGGGAGAGGGAGGGGAGGACTTGGAGTCTCCGGGAGACGGAGGGGAGTAATTGGAGTCTCCGGGAGAGGGAGGAGGTGAAATGGAGGCTCTGGGAGAGGGAGGCGAGGAATTGGAGTCTCTGGGAGAGGGAGGGGAGGAATTGGAGTGTCCGGGAGAGGGAGGGGAGGAATTGGAGTCTCCGGGAGAGGGAGGAGGTGAATTGGAGTGTCCGGGAGAGGGAGGGGAGGAATTGGAGTCTCCGGGAGAGGGAGGAGGGGAATTGGAGTGTCCGGGAGAGGGAGGAGGTGAACTGGAGTGTCCGGGAGAGGGAGGGGAGGACTTGGAGTCTCCGGGAGAGGGAGGGGAGGACTTGGAGTCTCCGGGAGAGGGAGGGGAGGACTTGGAGTCTCCGGGAGAGGGAGGAGTGGAATTGGAGTCTCTGGGAGAGGGAGGGGAGGTGAATTTAAGGTTCCGGGAGAGGTAAGTGGGGAATTGGAGTCTCTGGGAGAGGGAGGTGGAGAATTGGAGTCTCTGGGAGAGGGAGGAGGTGAATTGGAATCTCTGGGAGAGGGAGGAGGGGAATTGGAGTCTCCGGGAGAGGGAGGGGAGGAATTGGAGTGTCCGGGAGAGGGAGGTTTGGAATTGGAGACTCTGGGTGAGGGATGTGGGGAATTGGAGTCTCTGGGAGAGGGAGGAGGGGAATTGGAGTCTCCGGGACAGGGAGGGGAGGAATTGGAGTGTCCGGGAGAGGGAAGGGAGGAATTGGAGTCTCCGGGAGAGGGAGGGGAGGCATTGGAGTCTCCGGGAGAGGGAGGGGAGGCATTGGAGTCTCCGGGAGAGGGAGGGGAGGAATTGGAGTCTCCGGGAGAGGGAGGGGAGGAATTGGAGTCACCAGGAGAGGGAGGAGGGGAATTGGAGTCTCCGGCAGAGGGAGGAGGGGAATTGGCGTGTCCGGGAGAGGGAGGGGAGGAATTGGAGTCTCCGGGAGAGGGAGGAGTAAATTGGAGTCTCCGGGAGTGGGAGGGGAGGAATTGGAGTGTCCGGAGAGGGAGGGGAGGAATTGGTGTCTCCGGGAGAGGGAGGAGGTGAGTTGGAGTCTCCGGGAGACGGAGGGGAGGGATTGGAGTCTCCGGGAGAGGGAAGTGGGGAATTGGAGACTCTGGGAGAGGGAGGAGGTGAATTGGAGCCTCCGGGAGAGGGAGGAGGTGAATTGGAGTCTCCGGGAGAGGGAGGGGAGGAATTGGAGTCTCCGGGAGAGGGAGGGGAGGAATTGGAGTCTCCGGGAGATGGAGGGGAGGAATTAGAGTCTCCGGGAGAGGGAGGAGGGGAATTGGAGTCTCCGGGAGAGGGAGGAGGTGAATTGGAGAGGGGAGGAACTGGAGTGTCTGGGAGAGGGAGGGGAGGAATTGGCGTGTCCGGGAGAGGGAGGGGAGGAATTGGAGTCTCCGGGAGAGGGAGGGGAGGAATTGGAGTCTCCGGGAGAGGGAGGGGAGGAATTGGAGTCTCCGGGAGAGGGAGGTGGGGAATTGGAGACTCCGGGAGAGGGAGGGGAGGAATTGGAGTCTCCGGGAGAGGGAGGAGGCGAATTGGTGTCTCCGGGAGAGGGAGCGGAGGATTTGGAGTGTCTGGGAGAGGGAGGAGGTGAATAGGAGTCTCCGGGAGACGGAGGGGAGTAATTGGAGTCTCCGGGAGAGGGAGGAGGTGAAATGGAGTCTCTGGGAGAGGGAGGGGAGGAATTGGAGTCTCTGGGAGAGGGAGGGGAGGAATTGGAGTGTCCGGGAGAGGGAGGGGAGGAATTGGAGTCTCCGGGAGAGGGAGGAGGTGAATTGGAGTGTCCGGGAGATGGAGGGGAGGAATTGGAGTCTCCGGGAGAGGGAGGAGGTGAATTGGAGTGTCCGGGAGAGGGAGGGGAGGAATTGGAGTCTCCGGGAGAGGGAGGAGGTGAATTGGAGTCTCCGGGAGAGGGAGGTTTGGAATTGGAGTCTCCGGGAGAGGGAGGAGGGGAATTGGAGTCTCCGGGAGAGGGAGGGGAGGAATTGGAGTCTCTGGGAGAGGGAGGAGGGGAATTGGAGTCTCCGGGAGAGGGAGGAGGTGAATTGGAGAGGGGAGGAATTGGAGTGTCCGGGAGAGGGAGGGGAGGAATTGGAGTCTCCGGGAGGGGGAGGACGGGAATTGGAGTCTCTGGGAGAGGGAGGAGGGGAATTGGAGACTCCAGGAGAGGGAGGGGAGGAATTGGAGTCTCCGGGAGGGGGAGGACGGGAATTGGAGTCTCTGGGAGAGGGAGGGAAGGAATTGGAGTCTCTGGGAGAGGGAGGGGAGGAATTGGAATGTCCGGGAGAGGGAGGGGAGGAATTGGAGTCTCCGGGAGAGGGAGGAGGTGAACTGGAGTCTCCGGGAGAGGGAGGGGAGGAATTGGAGTCTCCGGGGCAGGGAGGAGGGGAATTGGAGTCTCCGGGAGAGGGAGGAGGTGAATTGGAGTCTCCGGGAGAGGGAGGAGGGGAATTGGAGTCTCCGGGAGAGGGAGGAGGGGAATTGGAGTCTCTGGGAGAGGGAGGTGGGGAATTGGAGTCTCCGGGAGAGGGAGGAGGGGAATTGGAGTCTCCGGGAGAGGGAGGGGAGGACTTGGAGTCTCCGGTAGAGGGAGGGGAGGATTGGAGTCTCCGGGAAAGGGAGGAGGTGAATTGGAATCTCCAGGAGAGGGAGGAGGGGAATTGGTGTCTCCGGGAGAGGGAGGGGAGGAATTGGAGTCTCCGGGGCAGGGAGGAGGAGAATTGGAGTCTCCGGGAGAGGGAGGAGGTGAATTGGAGTGTCCGGGAGAGGGAGGAGGTGAATTGGAGACTCTGGGAGAGGGAGGGGAGTAATTGGAGTCTCTGGGAGAGGGAGGGGAGGAATTGGAGTGTCCGGGAGAGGGAGGAGGGGAATTGGAGTCTCCGGGAGAGGGAGGTGGGGAATTGGAGTCTCCGAGAGAGGGAGGGGAGGAATTGGAGTCTCCGGGAGAGAGAGGGGAGGCATTGGAGTCTCTGGGAGAGGGAGGAGGAGAATTGGAGTCTCCGGGAGAGGGAGGTTTGGAATTGGAGTCTCTGGGAGAGGGAGGTGGGGAATTGGAGTCTCCGGGAGAGGGAGGGGAGGACTTGGAGTCTCCGGGAGAGGGAGGGGAGGATTGGAGTCTCCGGGAAAGGGAGGAGATGAATTGGAATCTCCAGGAGAGGGAGGAGGGGAATTGGTGTCTCCGGGAGAGGGAGGGGAGGAATTCGAGTCTCCGGGGCATGGAGGAGGGGAATTGGAGTCTCCGGGAGAGGGAGGAGGTGAATTGGAGTGTCCGGGAGAGGGAGGAGGTGAATTGGAGTCTCTGGGAGAGGGAGGGGAGTAATTGGAGTCTCTGGGAGAGGGAGGGGAGGAATTGGAGTGTCCGGGAGAGGGAGGAGGGGAATTGGAGTCTCCGGGAGAGGGAGGTGGGGAATTGGAGTCTCCGGGAGAGGGAGGAGGGGAATTGGAGTCTCCGGGAGAGGGAGGAGGGGAATTGGAGTCTCCGGGAGAGGGAGGTGGGGAATTGGAGTCTCCGAGAGAGGGAGGGGAGGAATTGGAGTCTCCGGGAGAGGGAGGGGAGGAATTGGAGTCTCCGGGACACGGAGGGGAGGACTTGGAGTCTCCGGGAGCGGGAGGAGGTGAATTGGAATCTCCGGGAGAGGGAGGAGGGGAATTGGAGTCTCCGGGAGAGGGAGGAGGGGAATTGGAGTCTCCGGGAGAGGGAGGAGGCGAATTGGAGTCTCTGGGAGAGGGAGGGGAGGAATTGGAGTCTCCGGGAGAGGTAAAGGAGGATTTTGGTCTCCGGGAGAGGGAGGGGAGGAATTGGAGTCTCCGGCAGAGGGAGGAGGGGAATTGGAGTGTCCGGGAGAGGGAGGAGGTGAATTGGAGTCTCCGGGAGAGGGAGGTTTGGAATTGGAGTCTCCGGGAGAGGGAGGAGGGGAATTGGAGTCTCCGGGAGAGGGAGGGGAGGACTTGGAGTCTCCGGGAGAGGGAGGAGGGGAATTGGAGTCTCCGGGAGAGGGAGGAGGTGAATTGGAGAGGGGAGGAATTGGAGTGTCTGGGAGAGGGAAGGGAGGAATTGGAGTGTCCGGGAGAGGGAGGGGAGGAATTGGAGTCTCCGGGAGAGGGAGGGGAGGAATTGGAGTCTCCGGGAGAGGGAGGAGGGGAATTGGAGACTCCGGGAGAGGGAGGGGAGGAATTGGAGTCTCCGGGAGAGGGAGGAGGCGAATTGGTGTCTCCGGGAGAGGGAGCGGAGGATTTGGAGTGTCTGGGAGAGGGAGGAGGTGAATTGGAGTCTCCGGGAGACGGAGGGGAGTAATTGGAGTCTCCGAGAGAGGGAGGAGGTGAAATGGAGTCTCTGGGAGCGGGAGGGGAGGAATTGGAGTCTCTTGGAGAGGGAGGGGAGGAATTGGAGTGTCCGGGAGAGGGAGGGGAGGAATTGGAGTCTCCGGGAGAGGGAGGAGGTGAATTGGAGTCTCTGGGAGAGGGAGGAGGTGAATTGGAATCTCTGGGAGAGGGAGGAGGTGAATTGGAATCTCCGGGAGAGGGAGGAGGGGAATTCGAGTCTCCGAGAGAGGGAGGAGGGGAATTGGAGTCTCAGGGAGAGGGAGGAGGCGAATTGGAGTCTCTGGGAGAGGGAGGGGAGGAATTGGAGTCTCCGGGAGAGGGAAAGGAGGATTTTGGTCTCCGGGAGAGGGAGGGGAGGAATTGGAGTCTCCGGCAGAGGGAGGAGGGGAATTAGAGTGTCCAGGACAGGGAGGAGGTGAATTAGAGTCTCCGGGAGAGGGAGGTTTGGAATTGGAGTGTCTGGGAGAGGGAGGGGAGGAATTGGCGTGTCCGGGAGAGGGAGGGGAGGAATTGGAGTCTCCGGGAGAGGGAGGGGAGGAATTGGAGTCTCCGGGAGAGGGAGGGGAGGAATTGGAGTCTCCGGGAGAGGGAGGAGGGGAATTGGAGACTCCGGGAGAGGGAGGGGAGGAATTGGAGTCTCCGGGAGAGGGAGGAGGCGAATTGGTGTCTCCGGGAGACGGAGGGGAGTAATTGGAGTCTCCGGGAGAGGGAGGAGGTGAAATGGAGTCTCTGGGAGAGGGAGAGGAGGAATTGGAGTCTCTGGGTGAGGGAGGGGAGGAATTGGAGTGTCCGGGAGAGGCAGGGGAGGAATTGGAGTGTCCGGGAGAGGGAGGGGAGGAATTGGAGTGTCCGGGAGAGGGAGGGGAGGAATTGGAGTCTCCGGGAGAAGGAGGAGGTGAATTGGAGTGTCCGGGAGAGGGAGGAGGTGAACTGGAGTCTCCGGGAGAGGGAGGGGAGGACTTGGAGTCTCCGGGAGAGGGAGGGGAGGAATTGGAGTCTCTGGGAGAGGGAGGGGAGGAATTGGAGTGTCCGGGAGAGGGAGGGGAGGAATTGGAGTCTCCGGGAGAGGGAGGAGGTGAATTGGAGTGTCCGGGAGAGGGAGGAGGGGAATTGGAGTCTCCGGGAGAGGGAGGTGAATTGGAGTGTCCGGGAGAGGAAGGAGGTGAACTGGAGTCTCCGGGAGAGGGAGGGGAGGACTTGGAGTCTCCGGGAGAGGGAGGGGAGGAATTGGAGTCTCCGGGAGAGGGAGGAGGGGAATTGGAGACTCCGGGAGAGGGAGGGGAGGAATTGGAGTCTCCGGGAGAGGGAGGAGGCGAATTGGTGTCTCCGGGAGAGGGAGCGGAGGATTTGGAGTGTCTGGGAGAGGGAGGAGGTGAATTGGAGTCTCCGGGAGACGGAGGGGAGTAATTGGAGTCTCCGGGAGAGGGAGGAGGTGAAATGGAGTCTCTGGGAGAGGGAGAGGAGGAATTGGAGTCTCTGGGAGAGGGAGGGGAGGAATTGGAGTGTCCGGGAGAGGGAGGGGAGGAATTGGAGTCTCCGGGAGAGGGAGGAGGTGAATTGGAGTGTCCGGGAGAGGGAGGAGGTGAACTGGAGTCTCCGGGAGAGGGAGGGGAGGACTTGGAGTCTCCGGGAGACGGAGGGGAGTAATTGGAGTCTCCGGGAGAGGGAGGAGGTGAAATGGAGGCTCTGGGAGAGGGAGGGGAGGAATTGGAGTCTCTGGGAGAGGGAGGGGAGGAATTGGAGTGTCCGGGAGAGGGAGGGGAGGAATTGGAGTCTCCGGGAGAGGGAGGAGGTGAATTGGAGTGTCCGGGAGAGGGAGGGGAGGAATTGGAGTCTCCGGGAGAGGGAGGAGGTGAATTGGAGTGTCCGGGAGAGGGAGGAGGTGAACTGGAGTGTCCGGGAGAGGGAGGGGAGGACTTGGAGTCTCCGGGAGAGGGAGGGGAGGACTTGGAGTCTCCGGGAGAGGGAGGGGAGGACTTGGAGTCTCCGGGAGAGGGAGGGGAGGACTTGGAGTCTCCGGGAGAGGGAGGAGTGGAATTGGAGTCTCTGGGAGAGGGAGGGGAGGTGAATTTAAGGTTCCGGGAGAGGTAAGTGGGGAATTGGAGTCTCTGGGAGAGGGAGGTGGAGAATTGGAGTCTCTGGGAGAGGGAGAAGGTGAATTGGAATCTCTGGGAGAGGGAGGAGGGGAATTGGAGTCTCCGGGAGAGGGAGGGGAGGAATTGGAGTGTCCGGGAGAGGGAGGTTTGGAATTGGAGACTCTGGGAGAGGGAGGTGGGGAATTGGAGTCTCTGGGAGAGGGAGGAGGGGAATTGGAGTCTCCGGGACAGGGAGGGGAGGAATTGGAGTGTCCGGGAGAGGGAAGGGAGGAATTGGAGTCTCTGGGAGAGGGATGGGAGGCATTGGAGTCTCCGGGAGAGGGAGGGGAGGCATTGGAGTCTCCGGGAGAGGGAGGGGAGGAATTGGAGTCTCCGGGAGAGGGAGGGGAGGAATTGGAGTCACCAGGAGAGGGAGGAGGGGAATTGGAGTCTCCGGGAGAGGGAGGAGGGGAATTGGCGTGTCCGGGAGAGGGAGGGGAGGAATTGGAGTCTCCGGGAGAGGGAGGGGAGGCATTGGAGTCTCCGGGAGAGGTAGGGGAGGCATTGGAGTCTCCGGGAGAGGGAAGATGGGAATTGGAGTCTCCGGGAGAGGGAGGAGGGGAATTGGAGTCTCCGGGAGTGGGAGGGGAGGAATTGGAGTGTCCGGAGAGGGAGGGGAGGAATTGGTGTCTCCGGGAGAGGGAGGAGGTGAATTGGAGTCTCCGGGAGACGGAGGGGAGGGATTGGAGTCTCCGGGAGAGGGAAGTGGGGAATTGGAGACTCTGGGAGAGGGAGGAGGTGAATTGGAGCCTCCGGGAGAGGGAGGAGGTGAATTGGAGTCTCAGGGAGAGGGAGGGGAGGAATTGGAGTCTCCGGGAGAGGGAGGGGAGGAATTGGAGTCTCCGGGAGATGGAGGGGAGGAATTAGAGTCTCCGGGAGATGGAGGGGAGGAATTAGAGTCTCCGGGAGAGGGAGGAGGGGAATTGGAGTCTCCGGGAGAGGGAGGAGGTGAATTGGAGAGGGGAGGAACTGGAGTGTCTGGGAGAGGGAGGGGAGGAATTGGCACGTCCGGGAGAGGGAGGGGAGGAATTGGAGTCTCCGGGAGAGGGAGGGGAGGAATTGGAGTCTCCGGGAGAAGGAGGGGAGGAATTGGAGTCTCCGGGAGAGGGAGGAGGGGAATTGGAGACTCCGGGAGAGGGAGGGGAGGAATTGGAGTCTCCGGGAGAGGGAGGAGGCGAATTGGTGTCTCCGGGAGAGGGAGCGGAGGATTTGGAGTGTCTGGGAGAGGGAGGAGGTGAATTGGAGTCTCCGGGAGACGGAGGGGAGTAATTGGAGTCTCCGGGAGAGGGAGGAGGTGAAATGGAGTCTCTGGGAGAGGGAGGGGAGGAATTGGAGTCTCTGGGAGAGGGAGGGGAGGAATTGGAGTCTCCGGGAGAGGGAGGAGGTGAATTGGAGTGTCCGGGAGAGGGAGGAGGTGAACTGGAGTCTCCGGGAGAGGGAGGGGAGGACTTGGAGTCTCCGGGAGAGGGAGGGGAGGAATTGGAGTCTCTGGGAGAGGGAGGGGAGGAATTGGAGTGTCCGGGAGAGGGAGGGGAGGAATTGGAGTCTCCGGGAGAGGGAGGAGGTGAATTGGAGTGTCCGGGAGAGGGAGGGGAGGAATTGGAGTCTCCGGGAGAGGGAGGAGGGGAATTGGAGTCTCCGGGAGAGGGAGGTGAATTGGAGTGTCCGGGAGAGGGAGGAGGTGAACTGGAGTCTCCGGGAGAGGGAGGGGAGGACTTGGAGTCTCCGGGAGAGGGAGGGGAGGACTTGGAGTCTCCGGGAGAGGGAGGAGTGGAATTGGAGTCTCTGGGAGAGGGAAGTGGGGAATTGGAGTCTCTGGGAGAGGGAGGTGGAGAATTGGAGTCTCTGGGAGAGGGAGGAGGTGAATTGGAATCTCTGGGAGAGGGAGGGGGGGTGAATTTAAGGTTCCGGGAGAGGGAAGTGGGGAATTGGAGTCTCCGGGAGAGGGAGGGGAGGAATTGGAGTGTCCGGGAGAGGGAGGTTTGGAATTGGAGTCTCTGGGAGAGGGAGGTGGGGAATTGGAGTCTCTGGGAGAGGGAGGAGGGGAATTGGAGTCTCCGGGACAGGGAGGGGAGGAATTGGTGTGTCCGGGAGAGGGAAGGGAGGAATTGGAGTCTCCGGGTGAGGGAGGGGAGGCATTGGAGTCTCCGGGAGAGGGAGTGGAGGAATTGGAGTCTCCGGGAGAGGGAGGGGAGGAATTGGAGTCACCGGGAGAGGGAGGAGGGGAATTGGAGTCTCCGGGAGAGGGAGGAGGGGAATTGGAGTGTCCGGAGAGGGAGGGGAGGAATTGGTGTCTCCGGGAGAGGGAGGAGGTGAATTGGAGTCTCCGGGAGACGGAGGGGAGGGATTGGAGTCTCCGGGAGAGGGAAGTGGGGAATTGGAGACTCTGGGAGAGGGAGGAGGTGAATTGGAGCCTCCGGGAGAGGGAGGAGGTGAATTGGAGTCTCCGGGAGAGGGAGGAGGTGAATTGGAGTCTCCGGGAGAGGGAGGGGAGGAATTGGAGTCTCTGGGAGAGGGAGGGGAGGAATTGGAGTGTCCGGGAGAGGGAGGGGAGGAATTGGAGTCTCCGGGAGAGGGAGGGGAGGAATTGGAGTCTCCGGGAGATGGAGGGGAGGAATTAGAGTCTCCGGGAGAGGGAGGTTTGGAATTGGAGTCTCTGGGAGAGGGAGGTGGGGAATTGGAGTCTCTGGGAGAGGGAGGAGGGGAACTCGAGTCTCCGGAAGTGGGAGGGGAGGAATTCGAGTCTCCGGGAGAGGGAGGAGCAGAATTGGAATCTCCGGGAGAGTGAGGAGGCGAATTGGTGTCTCCGAGAGAGGGAGTGGAGGAATTGGAGTCTCCGGGGCAGGGAGGAGGGGAATTGGAGTCTCCGGGAGAGGGAGGTTTGGAATTGGAGTCTCTGGGAGAGGGAGGTGGGGAATTGGAGTCTCTGGGAGAGGGAGGAGGGGAATTGGAGTCTCCGGGACAGGGAGGAGGGGAATTGGAGTCTCCGGGACAGGGAGGAGGGGAATTGGAGTCCCGGGACAGGGAGGGGAGGAATTGGAGTGTCCGGGAGAGGGAAGGGAGGAATTGGAGTCTCCGGGAGAGGGAGGGGAGGCATTGGAGTCTCCGGGAGAGGGAGGGGTGGAATTGGAGTCTCCGGGAGAGGGAGGGGAGGAATTGGAGTCTCCGGGAGAGGGACGTTTGGAATTGGAGTATCCAGGAGAGGGAGGAGGGGAATTGCAATCTCTGGGAGAGGGAGGAGGTGAATTGGAATCTCCGGGAGAGGGAGGAGGTGAATTGGAATCTCCGGGAGAGGGAGGAGGGGAATTGGAGTCTCCGGGAGAGGGAGGGGAGGAATTGGAGTCTCCGGGAGAGGGAGGAGGGGAATTGGAGTCTCCGGGAGAGGGAGGGGAGGAATTGGAGTGTCTGGGAGAGGGAGGTTTGGAATTGGAGTCTCTGGGAGAGGGAGGTGGGGAATTGGAGTCTCCGGGAGAGGGAGGAGGGGAATTGGAGTCTCCGGGAGAGGGAGGAGGGGAATTGGAGTCTCCGGGAGAGGGAGGAGGCGAATTGGAGTCTCTGGGAGAGGGAGGGGAGGAATTGGAGTCTCTGGGAGAGGGAGGAGGGGAATTGGAGTCTCTGGGAGAGGGAGGAGGCGAATTGGAGTCTCTGGGAGAGGGAGGTGGGGAATTGGGGTCTCCGGGAGAGGGAGGTGGGGTATTGGAGTCTCTGGGAGAGGGAGGGGAGGAATTGGAGTCTCCGGGAGAGGGAGGGGAGGAATTGGAGTCTCCAGGAGAGGGAGGAGGTGAATTGGAGTCTCCGGGAGAAGGAGGAGAGGAATTGGAGTCTCCGGAACATGAGCAGAGTGGGTTCCTGTCCTCATGGATATCCCTCTCTGGTAGTGACCCTCCTCCTGGCAGTGACACCCCCTCTGGCAGTGACCCTGTCCCCCTGGCAGTGCTCCCCTGGCAGTTTGCCCTCTGGCAGTGCCCCTTCTGGAAGTGCAACCCCTGGAAGTGCAACCCCTGGAAGTGCGCCCTCTGGCAGTGCGCCCTCTGGCAGTGCAACCCCTGGCAGTGCCCCATCTGGCAGTGCTTCCACTGTCAGTGCGCCCTCCAGCAGTGTACCCTCCAGCAGTGCCCCATCTCGCGGTGCGCCCTCTGGCAGTGCCCCTCCCTCTGGCAGTGCCCCTCCCTCTGGCAGTGCCCCTCCCTCTGGCAGTGCCCCTCCCTCTGGCAGTGCCCCTCCCTCTGGCAGTGCCCCTCCCTCTGGCAGTGCCCCTCCCTCTGGCAGTGACTCACCCTCTGGCAGTGACTCACCCTCTGGCAGTGACCCTCCCTTTGGCAGTGACCCTCTGACAGTGCACCCTCTGACAGTGCACCCTCTGACAGTGCACCCTCTGCCACAGTGCTCCCTCTGCCACAGTGCTCCCTCTGCCACAGTGCTCCCTCTGCCACAGTGCTCCCTCTGCCACAGTGCTCCCTCTGGCAGTTCTCCCTCTGGCAGTTCTCCCTCTGGCAGTTCTCCCTCTGGCAGTTCTCCCTCTGGCAGTTCTCCCTCTGGCAGTTCTCCCTCTGGCAGTTCTCCCTCTGGCAGTTCTCCCTTTGGCAGTTCTCCCTTTGGCAGTTCTCCCTCTGTCACAGTGCTCTCTCTGGCAGTGACCCTATGACAGTTCTCCCTCTGAGAGTGCTCCCTGACAGTGACCCTCTGGCAGTGCGCCCTCTGGCAGTGCGCCCTCTGGCAGTGCGCCCTCTGGCAGTGCGCCCTCTGGCAGTGCGCCCTCTGGCAGTGCGCCCTCTGGCAGTGCGCCCTCTGGCAGTGCGCCCTCTGGCAGTGCGCCCTCTGGCAGTGCGCCCTCTGGCAGTGCGCCCTCTGGCAGTGCGCCCTCTGGCAGTGCGCCCTCTGGCAGTGACCCCTCTGGCAGTGACCCCTCTGGCAGTGACCCCTCTGGCAGTGCCCCTCTGGCAGTGCCCCTCCCTCTTACAGTGACCCTCCCGATGGCAATGCTCCCTCTGGCAGTGCGCCCTCTGGCAGTGCTCCCTCTGGCAGTGACCCCTCTGGCAGTGCCCCTCCCTCTTACAGTGACCCTCCCGATGGCAATGCTCCCTCTGGCAGTGATGCCTCTGGCAGTGACCCTCTGACAGTGCTCCCTCTGCCACAGTGCTCCCTCTGCCACAGTGCTCCATCTGCCACAGTGCTCCCTCTGCCACAGTGCTCCCTCTGGCACTGATCCACTGACACTGATACTCTGGCAGTTCTCCCTCTGGGTGTGCTTCCTCTGGCGGTGCTCCCTCTGGCAGTGACCCTCCCTCTGGCACAGCGCTCCCTCCAGAACAGTGCCCCCTCCGGCACAGTGCCCCCTCTGGCACAGTGCCCCCTCTGGCACAGTGCCCCCTCTGGCACAGTGCCCCCTCTGGCACAGTGCCCCCTCTGGCACAGTGCCCCCTCTGGCACAGTGCCCCCTCTGGCACAGTGCCCCCTCTGGCACAGTGCCCCCTCTGGCACAGTGCCCCCTCTGGCACAGTGCCCCCTCTGGCACAGTGCCCCCTCTGGCACAGTGCCCCCTCTGGCACAGTGCCCCCTCTGGCACAGTGCCCCCTCTGGCACAGTGCCCCCTCTGGCACAGTGCCCCCTCTGGCACAGTGGTTACCCTGGCACAGTGCTCCCCCTGGCTCAATGCTCCCCCTGTCACAGTGCTCCCCTGGCACAGTGCTTACCCTGGCATAGTGCTTACCCTGACACAGTGCTCCCTCTGGCACAGTGTTCCCCCTGGCACAGTACTTACCCTGGCACAGTGCTTACCCAGGCACAGTGCTCCCTCTGGCACAGTGTTTAGCCAGACACAGTGCTCCGTCTGGAACAGTGTTTACCCTGGCACAGTGCTCCCTCTGGCACAGTGCTCACCCTGGTACAGTGCTCCCTCTGGCACAGTGCTCCCACTGGCACAGTGCTCCCACTGGCACAGTGCTCCCTCTGGCACAGTGCTCCCTCTGGTACAGTGCTCCCTCTGGTACAGTGCTCCCTCTGGCACAGTGCTTACCCTGGCACAGTGCTTACCCTGGTACAGTGCTTACCCTGGTACAGTGCTTACCCTGGCACAGTGCTCCCTCTGGCACAGTGCTCCCTCTGGAACAGTGCTTACCCTGGTACAGTGCTTACCCTGGTACAGTGCTTACCCTGGTACAGTGCTCCCTCTGGCACAGTGCTTACCCTGGTCCAGTGCTTACCCTGGTACAGTGCTTACCCTGATACAGTGCTTACCCTGGCACAGTGCTCCCTCTGGTACAGTGCTCCCTCTGGCACAGTGCTTACCCTGGTACAGTGCTCCCTCTGGCAAAGTGCTTACCCTGGCACAGTGCTCCCTCTGGCACAGTGCTCCCTCTGGAACAGTGCTTACCCTGGTACAGTGCTCCCTCTGGCACAGTGCTTATCCTGGCACAGTGCTTACCCTGGCACAGTGCTTACCCTGGCACAATGCTTACCCTGACACAATGCTTACCCTGGCACAATGCTCACTCTGGCACAGCGCTTACCCTGGTACAGTGCTCCCTCTGGCACAGTGCTTACCCTGGCACAGTGCTTACCCTGGCAAAGTGCTTACCCTGGCAAAGTGCTTACCCTGGCAAAGTGCTTACCCTGGTACAGTGCTCCCTCTGGCACAGTGCTCCCTCTGGCACAGTGCTCCCTCTGGCACAGTGCTCCCTCTGGCACAGTGCTCCCTCTGGCACAGTGCTCCCTCTGGCACAGTGCTCCCTCTGGCACAGTGCTCCCTCTGGCACAGTGCTCCCTCTGGCACAGTGCTCCCTCTGGCACAGTGCTTACCCTGGTACAGTGCTCCCTCTGGCACAGTGCTTACCCTGGTACAGTGCTCCCTCTGGCACAGTGCTTACCCTGGCACAGTGCTCCCTCTGGCACAGTGCTCCCTCTGGTACAGTGCTCCCTCTGGCACAGTGCTTACCCTGGCACAGTGCTTACCCTGGCACAGTGCTTACCCTGGTACAGTGCTTACCCTGGCACAGTGCTCCCTCTGGCACAGTGCTCCCTCTGGCACAGTGCTCCCTCTGGCACAGTGCTCCCTCTGGCACAGTGCTCCCTCTGGCACAGTGCATACCCTGGTACAGTGCTTACCCTGGTACTGTGCTCCCTCTGGCACAGTGCTTACCCTGGCACAGTGCTTACCCTGGCACAGTGCTCCCTCTGGCACAGTGCTCCCTCTGGCACAGTGCTCCCTCTGGCACAGTGCTCCCTCTGGCACAGTGCTTACCCTGGCACAGTGCTTACCCTGGCACAGTGCTTACCCAGGTACAGTGCTCCCCTGGCACAGTGCTCCCCTGGCACAGTGCTCCCCCTGGCACGGTGCTCCCTCTGGCACAGTGCTCCCCCTGGCACAGTGCTCCCCCTGGCACAGTGCTCCCTCTGGCACAGTGCTCCCTCTGGCACAGTGCTCCCTCTGGCACAGTGCTCCCTCTGGCACAGTGCTCCCTCTGGCACAGTGCTCCCTCTGGCACAGTGCTCCCTCTGGCACAGTGCTTACCCTGGCACAGTGCTGACCCTGGCACAGTGCTCCCCCTGGTACAGTGCTTACCCTGGCACAGCGCTTACCCTGGCACAGTGCTTACCCTGGCACAGTGCTCCCTCTGGTACAGTGCTCCCTCTGGTACAGAGCTTACCCTGGTACAGTGCTCCCTCTGGCACAGTGCTTACCCTGGCACAGTGCTCCCTCTGGTACAGTGCTCCCTCTGGCAGAGTGCTCCCTCTGGCAGAGTGCTCCCTCTGGCACAGTGCTCCCTCTGGCACATGGCTCCCTCTGGCACAGTGCTCCCTCTGGCACAGTGCTCCCTCTGGCACAGTGCTCCCTCTGGCACAGTGCTGACCCTGGCACAGTGCTCCCTCTGGTACAGTGCTTACCCTGGTACAGTGCTTACCCTGGTACAGTGCTCCCTCTGGTACAGTGCTCCCTCTGGTACAGTGCTTACCCTGGTACAGTGCTTACCCTGGTACAGTGCTCCCTCTGGTACAGTGCTCCCTCTGGTACAGTGCTCCCTCTGGTACAGTGCTCCCTCTGGTACAGTGCTTAACCTGGCACAGTGCTCCCTCTGGCACAGTGCTCCCTCTGGTACAGTGCTTACCCTGGCACAGTGCTTACCCTGGTACAGTGCTCCCTCTGGTACAGTGCTTACCCTGGCACAGTGCTTACCCTGGTACAGTGCTTACCCTGGTACAGTGTTTACTCTGGTACAGTGCTTACCCTGGCACAGTGCTCCCTCTGGTACAGTGCTTACCCTGGTACAGTGCTTCCCCTGGTACAGTACTTCCCCTGGTACAGTGCTTACCCTGGCACAGTGCTCCATCTGGTACAGTGCTTACCCTGGCACAGTGCTCCCTCTGGTACAGTGCTTACCCTGGTACAGTGCTTACCCTGGCACAGTGCTTACCCTGGCACAGTGCTTACCCTGGTACAGTGCTTACCCTGGTACAGTGCTTACCCTGGTACAGTGCTCCCTCTGGTACAGTGCTTACCCTGCCACAGTGCTTACCCTGGCACAGTTCTTACCCTGGTACAGTGCTTACCCTGGTACAGTGCTTACCCTGGCACAGTGCTTACCCTGGCACAGTGCTTACCCTGGCACAGTGCTCCCTCTGGTACAGTGCTCCCTCTGGTACAGTGCTTACCCTGGTACAGTGCTTACCCCGGTACAGTGCTTACCCTGGTACAGTGTTTACCCTGGCACAGTGCTTACCCTGGCACAGTGCTTACCCTGGTACAGTGCCCCCTCTGGTACAGTGCTCCCTCTGGTACAGTGCTTACTCTGACACAGTGCTTACCCTGGCACAGTGCTTACTCTGGCACAGTGTTTACACTGGCACAGTGCTTACCCTGGTACAGTGCTTACCCTGGTACAGTGCTCCCCCTGGTACAGTGCTTACCCTGGTACAGTGCTTACCCTGGTACAGAGCTTACCCTGGCACAGTGCTCACCCTGGTACAGTGCTCACCCTGGTACAGTGCTTACCCTGGCACAGTGCTTACCCTGGCACAGTGCTTACCCTGGCACAGTGCTTACCCTGGCACAGTGCTCCCTCTGGTACAGTGCTTACCCTGGCACAGTGCTTACCCTGGTACAGTGCTTAATCTGGTACAGTGCTTACCCTGGTACAGTGCTTACCCTGGCACAGTGCTTACGCTGGTACAGTGCTTACCCTGGTACAGTGCTGACCCTGGTACAGTGCTGACCCTGGTACAGTGCTCCCCCTGGTACAGTGCTTACCCTGGCACAGTGCTTACCCTGGTACAGTGCTTACCCTGACACAGTGCTGACCCTGGCACAGTGCTTACCCTGGTACAGTGCTCCCCCTGGTACAGTGCTTACCCTGGCACAGTGCTTACCCTGGTACAGTGCTTACCCTGACACAGTGCTTACCCTGGCACAGTGCTTACCCTGGCACAGTGCTTACCCTGGTACAGTGCTTACCCTGGCACAGCGCTTACCCTGGCACAGTGCTTACCCTGGCACAGTGCTTACCCTGGCACAGTGCTTACCCTGACACAGTGCTTACCCTGACACAGTGCTTACCCTGGCACAGTGCTTACCCTGGTACAGTGCTTACCCTGGCACAGTGCTTACCGTGGCACAGTGCTTACCCTGGCACAGTGCTTACCCTGGCACAGTGCTTACCCTGGTACAGTGCTTACCCTGATACAGTGCTTACCCTGACACAGTGCTTACCCTGGCACAGTGCTTACCCTGGTACAGTGCTTACCCTGGCACAGTGCTTACCCTGGTACAGTGCTTACCCTGGCACAGTGCTTACCCTGGCACAGTGCTTACCCTGGTACAGTGCTCCCTCTGGTACAGTGCTCACCCTGGTACAGTGCTCACCCTGGTACAGTGTTTACCCTGGCACAGTGCTTACCCTGGTACAGTGCTCCCTCTGGTACAGTGCTTACCCTGGTACAGTGCTCCCTCTGGTACAGTGCTTACCCTGGTACAGTGTTTACCCTGGCACAGTGCTTACCCTGGTACAGTGCTTACCCTGGCACAGTGCTCACCCTGGTACAGTGCTTACCCTGGCACAGTGCTTACCCTGGTACAGTGCTTACCCTGACACAGTGCTTACCCTGGCACAGTGCTTACCCTTGTACAGTGCTTACCCTGGCACAGTGCTCACCCTGGTACAGTGCTCACCCTGGTACAGTGCTTACCCTGGTACAGTGCTTACCCTGGTACAGTGCTTACCCTGGCACAGTGCTTACCCTGGCACAGTGCTCCCTCTGGCACAGTGCTTACCCTGGTACAGTGCTTACCCTGGCACAGTGCTTACCCTGGTACAGTGCTTACCCTGGCACAGTGCTTACCCTGGTACAGTGCTCCCTCTGGTACAGTGCTCCCTCTGGTACAGTGCTTACCCTGGCACAGTGCTTACCCTGGCACAGTGCTCACGCTGGCACAGTGCTCACCCTGGTACAGTGCTCACCCTGGCACAGTGCTCACCCTGGCACAGTGCTCACCCTGGTACAGTGCTCACCCTGGCACAGTGCTCACCCTGGCACAGTGCTCACCCTGGCACAGTGCTTACCCTGGTACAGTGCTTACCCTGGTACACTGCTTACCCTGGCACACTGCTTACCCTGGCACAGTGCTTACCCTGGCACAGTGCTTACCCTGGTACAGTGCTCCCTCTGGTACAGTGCTTACCCTGACACAGTGCTTACCCTGGTACAGTGCTTACCCTGGTACAGTGCTTACCCTGGCACAGTGCTTACCCTGGTACAGTGCTTACCCTGGCACAGTGAGGTGATGAGCAGGCTCAATCTCAGCCACATTGCTGCCTCAGGGCCGGGCCGCTCCCACAGGCCCAACCGGAAGCAGAGCGGCTGCAGCCGTCTCCCAGGCAACGGCCCGGCCCCGCCCACTGACCACGGCCCCGCCCCGCCCCCTCACTGTCCCCGCCCCCTCACTGTCCCCGCTCCTTCACTGTCCCCGCCCACTCATTGTCCCCGCCCCCTCTCTGACCCCGCCCCCTCACTGTCCCCGCTCAATCACTGTCCCCGCCCACTCACTGTCCCCGCCCCCTCACTGACCCCGCCCCTCACTGACCCCGCCCCCTCACTGACCCCGCTCCCTCACTGTCCCCGCCCCCTCACTGACCCCGCCCCCTCATTGTCCCCGCTCCCTCACTGTCCCCGCCCCCTCACTGACCCCGCCCCCTCACTGTCCCCGCCCCCTCACTGTCCCCGCTCCCTCACTGTCCCCGCTCCCTCACTGTCCACGCCCCCTCACTGACCCCGCCCCCTCACTGTCCCCTCCCCCTCACTGTCCCCGCCCCCTCACTGTCCTCGCCCCCTAACTGACCCCGCCCCCTGACTGATCCCGCCCCCTCACTGTCCCCGCCCCCTCACTGACCCCGCCCCCTCACTGTCCCCGCCCCCTCACTGACCCCGCCCCCTCACTGTCCCCGCCCCCTCACTGTCCCCCTCACTGACCCCGCCCCCTCACTGTCCCCCTCACTGACCCCGCCCCCTCACTGTCCCCGCTCCCTCACTGACCCCGCCCCCTCACTGTCCCCCTCACTGACCCCGCCCCCTCACTGTCCCCGCTCCCTCACTGACCCCGCCCCCTCACTGTCCCCGCTCCCTCACTGTCCCCGCCCCCTCACTGACCCCGCCCCCTCACTGTCCCCGCCCCCTCACTGACCCCGCTCCCTCACTGTCCCCGCCCCCTCACTGACCCCGCCCCCTCACTGACCCCACCCCCTCACTGTCCCCCTCACTGTCCCCGCCCCCTCACTGTCCCCGCCCCCTCACTGTCCCCGCCCCCTCACTGTCCCCGCCCCCTCACTGACCCCGCTCCCTCACTGTCCCCGCCCCCTCACTGACCCCGCCCCCTCACTGACCCCGCTCCCTCACTGTCCCCGCCCCCTCACTGTCCCCGCCCCCTCACTGTCCCCGCCCCCTCACTGACCCCGCTCCCTCACTGTCCCCGCCCCCTCACTGACCCCGCCCCCTCACTGTCCCCGCCCCCTCACTGACCCCGCTCCCTCACTGTCCCCCTCACTGTCCCCGCCCCCTCACTGTCCCCGCCCCCTCACTGTCCCCCTCACTGTCCCCGCCCCCTCACTGACCCCGCCCCCTCACTGTCCCCCTCACTGTCCCCCTCACTGTCCCCGCCCCCTCACTGTCCCCGCCCCCTCACTGACCCCGCCCCCTCACTGTCCCCGCTCCCTCACTGTCCCCGCCCCCTCACTGTCCCCGCCCCCTCACTGTCCCCGCCCCCTCACTGACCCCGCCCCCTCACTGTCCCCGCCCCCTCACTGACCCCGCCCCCTCACTGACCCCGCCCCCTCACTGTCCCCGCCCCCTCACTGTCCCCGCCCCCTCACTGTCCCCGCCCCCTCACTGACCCCGCCCCCTCACTGTCCCCGCTCCCTCACTGTCCCCGCCCCCTCACTGACCCCGCTCCCTCACTGTCCCCGCCCCCTCACTGACCCCGCTCCCTCACTGTCCCCGCTCCCTCACTGTCCCCCTCACTGTCCCCGCCCCCTCACTGTCCCCCTCACTGACCCCGCCCCCTCACTGTCCCCGCTCCCTCACTGTCCCCGCCCCCTCACTGTCCCCGCCCCCTCACTGTCCCCCTCACTGACCCCGCCCCCTCACTGTCCCCGCTCCCTCACTGTCCCCGCCCCCTCACTGTCCCCGCTCCCTCACTGTCCCCGCTCCCTCACTGTCCCCGCCCCCTCACTGTCCCCGCCCCCTCACTGTCCCCGCCCCCTCACTGACCCCGCTCCCTCACTGTCCCCTCCCCCTCACTGTCCCCGCCCCCTCACTGACCCCGCTCCCTCACTGTCCCCGCCCCCTCACTGTCCCCGCCCCCTCACTGTCCCCGCCCCCTCACTGACCCCGCCCCCTCACTGTCCCCGCCCCCTCACTGTCCCCGCCCCCTCACTGACCCCGCCCCCTCACTGTCCCCGCCCCCTCACTGTCCCCGCCCCCTCACTGTCCCCGCCCCCTCACTGACCCCGCCCCCTCACTGTCCCCGCCCCCTCACTGTCCCCGCCCCCTCACTGACCCCGCCCCCTCACTGTCCCCGCTCCCTCACTGTCCCCTCCCCCTCACTGTCCCCGCCCCCTCACTGTCCCCGCCCCCTCACTGACCCCGCCCCCTCACTGACCCCGCTCCCTCACTGTCCCCGCCCCCTCACTGACCCCGCCCCCTCACTGTCCCCGCCCCCTCACTGTCCCCGCTCCCTCACTGTCCCCGCCCCCTCACTGTCCCCCTCACTGTCCCCGCCCCCTCACTGACCCCGCCCCCTCACTGTCCCCGCCCCCTCACTGTCCCCCTCACTGTCCCCGCCCCCTCACTGTCCCCCTCACTGTCCCCGCCCCCTCACTGTCCCCGCCCCCTCACTGTCCCCGCCCCCCCACTGTCCCCGCCCCCTCACTGTCCCCGCCCCCCCACTGTCCCCGCCCCCTCACTGTCCCCGCCCCCTCACTGTCCCCGCCCCCTCACTGTCCCCGCCCCCTCACTGTCCCCGCCCCCTCACTGTCCCCCTCACTGTCCCCGCCCCCTCACTGTCCCCGCTCCCTCACTGACCCCGCCCCCTCACTGACCCCGCTCCCTCACTGTCCCCGCCCCCTCACTGTCCCCGCCCCCTCACTGTCCCCGCTCCCTCACTGACCCCGCCCCCTCACTGACCCCGCTCCCTCACTGTCCCCGCCCCCTCACTGTCCCCGCCCCCTCACTGTCCCCGCTCCCTCACTGACCCCGCCCCCTCACTGTCCCCGCCCCCTCACTGTCCCCTCCCCCTCACTGACCCCGCCCCCTCACTGTCCCCGTCCCCTCACTGTCCCCGCCCCCTCACTGTCCCCGCCTCCTCACTGACCCCGCCCCCTCACTGTCCCCTCCCCCTCACTGTCCCCGCCCCCTCACTGTCCTCGCCCCCTAACTGACCCCGCCCCCTGACTGATCCCGCCCCCTCACTGTCCCCGCCCCCTCACTGACCCCGCCCCCACACTGTCCCCGCCCCCTCACTGTCCCCGCCCCCTCACTGTCCCCACCCCCTCACTGACCCCGCCCCCTCACTGACCCCGCTCCCTCACTGACCCCGCCCCCTCACTGTCCCCGCCCCCTCACTGACCCCGCCCCCTCACTGTCCCCGTCACTGTCCCCGCCCCCTCACTGACCCCGCCCCCTCACTGACCCCGCTCCCTCACTGTCCCCCTCACTGTCCCCGCCCCCTCACTGACCCCGCCCCCTCACTGTCCCCGCCCCCTCACTGACCCCGCTCCCTCACTGTCCCCGCCCCCTCACTGACCCCGCTCCCTCACTGTCCCCGCCCCCTCACTGTCCCCCTCACTGTCCCCGCTCCCTCACTGTCCCCGCTCCCTCACTGTCCCCGCCCCCTCACTGTCCCCGCTCCCTCACTGTCCCCGCCCCCTCACTGTCCCCGCCCCCTCACTGTCCCCACCCCCTCACTGACCCCGCCCCCTCACTGACCCCGCTCCCTCACTGTCCCCGCCCCCTCACTGTCCCCGCCCCCTCACTGTCCCCGCCCCCTCACTGACCCCGCCCCCTCACTGTCCCCGCCCCCTCACTGACCACGCCCCCTCACTGACCCCGCTCCCTCACTGTCCCCGCCCCCTCACTGTCCCCGCCCCCTCACTGACCCCGCCCCCTCACTGTCCCCGCTCCCTCACTGTCCCCGCCCCCTCACTGACCCCGCCCCCTCACTGACCCCGCTCCCTCACTGTCCCCGCCCCCTCGCTGACCCCGCCCCCTCACTGACCCCGCCCCCTCACTGTCCCCGCCCCCTCACTGACCCCGCTCCCTCACTGTCCCCGCTCCCTCACTGTCCCCGCTCCCTCACTGACCCCGCCCCCTCACTGACCCCGCCCCCTCACTGTCCCCGCCCCCTCACTGACCCCGCCCCCTCACTGTCCCCGCTCCCTCACTGTCCCCGCTCCCTCACTGTCCCCGCTCCCTCACTGTCCCCGCCCCCTCACTGACCCCGCCCCCACACTGACCCCGCTCCCTCACTGTCCCCGCTCCCTCACTGTCCCCGCCCCCTCACTGACCCCGCTCCCTCACTGTCCCCGCTCCCTCACTGTCCCCGCTCCCTCACTGTCCCCCTCACTGACCCCGCCCCCTTACTGACCCCGCCCCATCACTGTCCCCGCTCCCTCACTGTCCCCGCCCCCTCACTGTCCCCGCCCCCTCACTGACCCCGCTCCCTCACTGTCCCCGCCCCCTCACTGTCCCCGCCCCCTCACTGACCCCGCTCCCTCACTGTCCCCGCCCCCTCACTGTCCCCGCCCCCTCACTGTCCCCGCTCCCTCACTGTCCCCGCTCCCTCACTGTCCCCGCTCCCTCACTGTCCCCGCCCCCTCACTGTCCCCGCTCCCTCACTGTCCCCGCTCCCTCACTGTCCCCCTCACTGACCCCGCCCCCTTACTGACCCCGCCCCATCACTGTCCCCGCTCCCTCACTGTCCCCGCCCCCTCACTGTCCCCGCTCCCTCACTGTCCCCGCTCCCTCACTGTCCCCCTCACTGACCCCGCCCCCTTACTGACCCCGCCCCATCACTGACCCCGCCCCATCACTGTCCCCGCTCCCTCACTGTCCCCGCCCCCTCACTGTCCCCGCCCCCTCACTGACCCCGCCCCATCACTGTCCCCGCCCCCTCACTGTCCCCGCCCCCTCACTGTCCCCGCTCCCTCACTGTCCCCGCCCCCTCACTGTCCCCGCCCCCTCACTGACCCCGCTCCCTCACTGTCCCCGCCCCCTCACTGTCCCCGCCCCCTCACTGACCCCGCTCCCTCACTGTCCCCGCTCCCTCACTGTCCCCGCCCCCTCACTGTCCCCGCCCCCTCACTGTCCCCGCTCCCTCACTGTCCCCGCCCCCTCACTGTCCCCGCCCCCTCACTGTCCCCGCCCCCTCACTGTCCCCGCCCCCTCACTGTCCCCGCTCCCTCACTGTCCCCGCCCCCTCACTGACCCCGCTCCCTCACTGTCCCCGCCCCCTCACTGACCCCGCTCCCTCACTGTCCCCGCTCCCTCACTGACCCCGCTCCCTCACTGACCCCGCCCCCTCACTGTCCCCGCCCCCTCACTGTCCCCGCCCCCTCACTGTCCTCCTCACTGTCCCCGCCCCCTCACTGACCCCGCCCCCTCACTGTCCCCGCCCCCTCACTGTCCCCCTCACTGACCCCGCCCCCTCACTGACCCCGCCCCCTCACTGTCCCCGCCCCCTCACTGTCCTCCTCACTGTCCCCGCCCCCTCACTGACCCCGCCCCCTCACTGTCCCCGCCCCCTCACTGTCCCCGCCCCCTCACTGACCCCGCCCCCTCACTGACCCCGCCCCCTCACTGTCCCCGCCCCCTCACTGTCCCCCTCACTGTCCCCGCCCCCTCACTGTCCCCGCCCCCTCACTGTCCCCCTCACCGTCCCCGCCCCCTCACTGACCCCGCCCCCTGACTGATCCCGCCCCCTCACTGTCCCCGCCCCCTCACTGACCCCGCCCCCTCACTGTCCCCGCCCCCTCACTGACCCCGCCCCCTCACTGTCCCCCTCACTGTCCCCGCCCCCTCACTGACCCCGCCCCCTCACTGTCCCCGCCCCCTCACTGACCCCGCCTCCTCACTGTCCCCCTCACTGTCCCCGCCCCCTCACTGTCCCCGCCCCGCGACCCCGCCCCCTCACTGTCCCCGCCCCCTCACTGTCCCCCTCACTGTCCCCGCCCCCTCACTGACCCCGCCCCCTGACTGATCCCGCCCCCTCACTGTCCCCGCCCCCTCACTGACCCCGCCCCCTCACTGTCCCGCCCCCTCACTGACCCCGCCCCCTCACTGTCCCCGCCCCCTCACTGTCCCCGTCCCCTCACTGTCCCCCTCACTGACCCCGCCCCCTCACTGACCCCGCTCCCTCACTGTCCCCGCCCCCTCACTGTCTCCCTCACTGTCCCCGCCCCCTCACTGACCCCGCCCCCTCACTGTCCCCGCCCCCTCACTGACCCCGCCCCCTCACTGTCCCCGCCCCCTCACTGTCCCCGCTCCCTCACTGTCCCCGCTCCCTCACTGACCCCGCCCCCTCACTGACCCCGCCCCCTCACTGTCCCCGCCCCCTCACTGACCCCGCCCCCTCACTGTCCCCGCTCCCTCACTGTCCCCGCCCCCTCACTGTCCCCGCTCCCTCACTGACCCCGCTCCCTCACTGTCCCCGCCCCCTCACTGACCCCGCCCCCTCACTGACCCCGCTCCCTCACTGTCCCCGCCCCCTCACTGTCCCCGCTCCCTCACTGACCCCGCCCCCTCACTGTCCCCGCTCCCTCACTGTCCCCGCCCCCTCACTGTCCCCGCTCCCTCACTGACCCCGCTCCCTCACTGTCCCCGCCCCCTCACTGACCCCGCCCCCTCACTGACCCCGCTCCCTCACTGTCCCCGCCCCCTCACTGTCCCCGCTCCCTCACTGACCCCGCCCCCTCACTGTCCCCGCTCCCTCACTGTCCCCGCCCCCTCACTGACCCCGCCCCCTCACTGTCCCCGCTCCCTCACTGACCCCGCCCCCTCACTGACCCCGCCCTCTCACTGTCCCCGCTCCCTCACTGTCCCCGCCCCCTCACTGACCCCGCCCCCTCACTGACCCCGCCCCCTCACTGTCCCCGCTCGCTCACTGTCCCCGCTCCCTCACTGACCCCGCCCCCTCACTGACCCCGCCCCCCTGACTGATCCCGCCCCCTCACTGTCCCCGCCCCCTCACTGACCCCGCCCCCTCACTGTCCCCGCCCCCTCACTGACCCCGCCCCCTCACTGTCCCCGCCCCCTCACTGTCCCCGTCCCCTCACTGTCCCCCTCACTGACCCCGCCCCCTCACTGACCCCGCTCCCTCACTGTCCCCGCCCCCTCACTGTCCCCGCCCCCTCACTGTCTCCCTCACTGTCCCCGCCCCCTCACTGACCCCGCCCCCTCACTGTCCCCGCCCCCTCACTGACCCCGCCCCCTCACTGACCCCGCCCCCTCACTGTCCCCGCCCCCTCACTGTCCCCGCTCCCTCACTGTCCCCGCTCCCTCACTGACCCCGCCCCCTCACTGACCCCGCCCCCTCACTGTCCCCGCCCCCTCACTGACCCCGCCCCCTCACTGTCCCCGCTCCCTCACTGTCCCCGCCCCCTCACTGTCCCCGCTCCCTCACTGACCCCGCCCCCTCACTGTCCCCGCTCCCTCACTGTCCCCGCCCCCTCACTGTCCCCGCCCCGCGACCCCGCCCCCTCACTGTCCCCGCCCCCTCACTGTCCCCCTCACTGTCCCCGCCCCCTCACTGTCCCCGCCCCCTCACTGTCCCCGCCCCCTCACTGTCCCCCTCACTGTCCCCGCTCCCTCACTGTCCCCGCCCCCTCACTGACCCCGCTCCCTCACTGTCCCCGCCCCCTCACTGACCCCGCCCCCTCACTGTCCCCCTCACTGTCCCCGCCCCCTCACTGACCCCGCCCCCTCACTGTCCCCGCCCCCTCACTGACCCCGCCCCCTCACTGCCCCCCGCCCCCTCACTATCCCCGCCCCGCGACCCCGCCCCCTCACTGTCCCCGCCCCCTCACTGTCCCCGCCCCCTCACTGTCCCCGCCCCCTCGCTGACCCCGCTCCCTCACTGTCCCCGCCCCCTCACTGTCCCCGCCCCGCGGCCCCGCCCCCTCGCTGACCCTGCTCCCTCACTGTCCCCGCCCCCTCACTGTCCCCGCCCCCTCACTGACCCCGCCCCCTCACTGCCCCCGCTCCCTCACTGTCCCCGCCCCCTCACTGACCCCACCCCCTCACTGACCCCGCCCCCTCACTGTCCCCGCCCCCTCACTCTCCCCGCCCCCTCACTGACCCCGCCCCCTCACTGTCCCCGCGCCCTCACTGTCCCCGCTCCCTCACTGTCCCCGCCCCCTAACTGTCCCCGCTCCCTCACTGACCCCGCCCCCTCACTGTCCCCGCCCCCTCACTGACCCCGCCCCCTCACTGCCCCCGCTCCCTCACTGACCCCGCCCCCTCACTGACCCCGCCCCCTCACTGACCCCGCTCCCTCACTGTCCCCGCCCCCTCACTGACCCCACCCCCTCACTGACCCCGCCCCCTCACTGTCCCCGCCCCCTCACTGACCCCGCTCCCTCACTGTCCCCGCTCCCTCACTGACCCCGCCCCCTCACTGTCCCCCTCACTGTCCCCGCCCCCTCACTGTCCCCGTCCCCTCACTGACCCCGCCCCCTCACTGACCCCGCTCCCTCACTGACCCCGCCCCCTCACTGTCCCCGCCCCCTCGCTGACCCCGTTCCCTCACTGTCCCCGCCCCTCACTGTCCCCGCCCCGCGGCCCCGCCCCCGCACTGTCCCCGCCCCCTCACTGTCCCCGCCCCCTCACTCTCCCCGCCCCCTCACTGTACCCGCTCCCTCACTGACCCCGCCCCCTCACTGTCTCCGCCCCCTCACTGTCCCCGCCCCCTCACTGACCCAGCCCCCTCACTGTCCCCGCCCCCTCACTGTCCCCGCTCCCTCACTGTCCCCGCCCCCTCACTGACCCCGCCCCCTCACTGTCCCCGCCCCCTCACTGACCCCGCTCCCTCACTGTCCCCGCTCCCTCACTGTCCCCGCCCCCTCACTGACCCCGCTCCCTCACTGTCCCCGCTCCCTCACTGTCCCCGCCCCCTCACTGACCCCGCTCCCTCACTGTCCCCGCCCCCTCACTGACCCCGCCCCCTCACTGTCCCCGCCCCCTCACTGTCCCCACTCCCTCACTGACCCCGCCCCCTCACTGTCCCCGCCCCCTCACTGACCCCGCCCCCTCACTGTCCCCGCTCCCTCACTGACCCCGCCCCCTCACTGTCCCCGCCCCCTCACTGTCCCCGCCCCCTCACTGTCCCCGCCCCCTCACTGTCCCCGCCCCCTCACTCTCCCCGCCCCCTCACTGTACCCGCTCCCTCACTGACCCCGCCCCCTCACTGTCTCCGCCCACTCACTGTCCCCGCCCCCTCACTGACCCAGCCCCCTCACTGTCCCCGCCCCCTCACTGTCCCCGCTCCCTCACTGTCCCCGCCCCCTCACTGACCCCGCCCCCTCACTGTCCCCGCCCCCTCACTGACCCCGCTCCCTCACTGTCCCCGCTCCCTCACTGTCCCCGCCCCCTCACTGACCCCGCTCCCTCACTGTCCCCGCCCCCTCACTGTCCCCGCTCCCTCACTGTCCCCGCTCCCTCACTGACCCCGCCCCCTCACTGTCCCCGCCCCCTCACTGTCCCCGCCCCCTCACTGACCCCACCCCTCACTGACCCCGGCCCCTCACGCCCCCTCACTGTCCCCGCCCCCTCACTGACCCCGCCCCCTCACTGTCCCCACCCCCTCACTGACCCCGCCCCCTCACTGTCCCCGCCCCCTCACTGTTCCCTCCCCCTCACTGTCCCCGCCCCCTCACTGTCCCCGCCCCCTCACTGACCCCGCTCCCTCACTGTCCCCGCCCCCTCACTGTCCCCGCCCCCTCACTGACCCCGCTCCCTCACTGTCCCCGCTCCCTCACTGTCCCCGCCCCCTCACTGTCCCCGCCCCCTCACTGTCCCCGCCCCCTCACTGTCCCCGCCCCGCGACCCCGCCCCCCTCACTGTCCCCGCACCCTCACTGACCCCGCCCCCTCACTGTCCCCACCCCCTCACTGACCCCGCCCCCTCACTGTCCCCGCCCCCTCACTGTCCCCGCCCCCTCACTGTCCCCGCCCCCTCACTGACCCCGCCCCCTCACTGTCCCCGCTCCCTCACTGACCCCGCTCCCTCACTGTCCCCTCCCCCTCACTGTCCCCGCCCCCCCACTGTCCCCGCCCCCTCACTGTCCCCGCCCCCTCACTGACCCCACCCCCTCACTGGCCCCGCCCCCTCACTGACCCCGCCCCCTCATTGTCCCCGCTCCCTCACTGTCCCCGCTCCCTCACTGTCCCCGCCCCCTCACTGACCCCGTCCCCTCGCTGTCCCCGCCCCCTCACTGTCCCCGTCCCCTCACTGTCCCCGCCCCCTCACTGTCCCCGCCCCCTCACTGTCCCCGCTCCCTCACTGTCCCCGCCCCCTCACTGTCCCCGCCCCCTCACTGTCCCCGCTCCCTCACTGACCCCGCTCCCTCACTGTCCCCGCCCCCTCACTGACCCCGCCCCCTCACTGTCCCCGCTCCCTCACTGTCCCCGCCCCCTCACTGTCCCCGCCCCCTCACTGTCCCCGCCCCCTCACTGTCCCCGCCCCCTCACTGTCCCCGCCCCCTCACTGTCCCCGCCCCCTCACTGTCCCCGCTCCCTCACTGTCCACGCCCCCTCACTGACCCCGCCCCCTCACTGTCCCCGCCCCCTCACTGACCCCGCCCCCTCACTGACCCCGCCCCTCACTGTCCCCGCCCCTCACTGTCCCCGCCCCCTCACTGACCCCGCCCCCTCACTGTCCCCACTCCCTCACTGTCCCCGCTCCCTCACTGACCCCGCTCCCTCACTGTCCCCGCCCCCTCACTGACCCCGCCCCCTCACTGTCCCCGTCCCCTCACTGTCCCCGCCCCCTCAATTTCCCCAACCCCTCACTGTCCCCGCCCCCTCACTGTCCCCGCTCCCTCACTGACCCCGCCCCCTCACTGTCCCCGCCCCCTCACTGACCCCGCTCCCTCACTGTCCCCCTCACTGTCCCCGCCCCCTCACTGTCCCCACCCCCTCACTGTCCCCCTCACTGTCCCCGCCCCTCACTGTCCCCCTCACTGTCCCCGTCCCCTCACTGTCCCCACCCCCTTACTGTCCCCCTCACTGTCCCCGCTCCCTCACTGTCCCCACCCCCTCACTGTCCCCGCTCCCTCACTGTCCCCACCCCCTCACTGTCCCCGCTCCCTCACTGTCCCCACCCCCTCACTGTCCCCGCTCCCTCACTGTCCCCGCCCCCTCACTGACCCCGCTCCCTCACTGTCCCCGCCCCCTCACTGTCCCCGCCCCCTCACTGTCCCCGCTCCCTCACTGACCCCGCCCCCTCACTGTCCCCGCTCCCTCACTGTCCCCGCTCCCTCACTGACCCCGCCCCCTCACTGTCCCCGCTCCCTCACTGTCCCCGCCCCCTCACTGTCCCCGCCCCCTCACTGTCCCCGCTCCCTCACTGACCCCGCCCCCTCACTGCCCCCGCTCCCTCACTGTCCCCGCTCCCTCACTGTCCCCCGCCCCCTCACTGTCCCCGCCCCCTCACTGACCCCGCCCCCTCACTGTCCCCGCCCCCTCACTGACCCCGCCCCCTCACTGTCCCCGCCCCCTCACTGACCCCGCCCCCTCACTGACCCCGCCCCCTCACTGTCCCCGCCCCCTCACTGTCCCCGCCCCCTCACTGACCCCGCTCCCTCACTGACCCCGCTCCCTCACTGACCCCGCCCCCTCACTGACCCCGCCCCCTCACTGTCCCCGCCCCCTCACTGTACCCGCCCCCTCACTGTCCCCGCTCCCTCACTGACCCCGCCCCCTCACTGACCCCGCCCCCTCACTGACCCCGCCCCCTCACTGTCCCCGCCCCCTCACTGTCCCCGCCCCCTCACTGTCCCCGCCACCTCACTGACCCCGCCCCCTCACTGTCCCCGCTCCCTCACTGTCCCCCTCACTGACCCCGCCCCTCACTTACCCCGCCCCCTCACTGTCCCCGCCCCCTCACTGACCCCGCCCCCTCACTGTCCCCGCCCCCTCACTGTCCCCGCCCCCTCACTGTCCCCGCCCCCTCACTGACCCCGCTCCCTCACTGACCCCGCTCCCTCACTGACCCCGCCCCCTCACTGTCTCCGCCCCCTCACTGTCCCCGCCCCCTCACTGTACCCGCCCCCTCACTGTCCCCGCCCCCTCACTGACCCCGCCCCCTCACTGACCCCGCCCCCTCACTGACCCCGCCCCCTCACTGTCCCCGCCCCCTCACTGTCCCCGCCCCCTCACTGTCCCCGCCACCTCACTGACCCCGCTCCCTCACTGTCCCCGCTCCCTCACTGTCCCCCTCACTGACCCCGCCCCCTCACTGACCCCGCCCCCTCACTGTCCCCGCCCCCTCACTGACCCCGCCCCCTCACTGACCCCGCTCCCTCACTGTCCCCGCCCCCTCACTGACCCCGCTCCCTCACTGTCCCCGCCCCCTCACTGTCCCCGCCCCCTCACTGACACCGCTCCCTCACTGTCCCCGCCCCCTCACTGACCCCGCTCCCTCACTGACCCCGCCCCCTCACTGACCCCGCCCCCTCACTGTCCCCGCCCCCTCACTGACCCCGCTCCCTCACTGACCCCGCTCCCTCACTGTCCCCGCCCCCTCACTGTCCCCGCTCCCTCACTGTCCCCGCCCCCTCACTGTCCCAGCTCCCTCACTTTCCCCGCTCCCTCACTGACCCCGCCCCCTCACTGACCCCGCTCCCTCACTGTCCCCGCCCCCTCACTGTCCCCGCCCCCTCACTGACCCCGCCCCTCACTGTCCTCGCCCCCTCACTGACCCCGCCCCCTCACTGTCCCCGCCCCCTCACTGTCCCCGCCCCCTCACTGTCCCCGCCCCCTCACTGACCCCGCCCCCTCACTGTCCCCGCCCCCTCACTGACCCCGCCCCCTCACTGACCCCGCCCCCTCACTTTCCCCGCCCCCTCACTTTCCCCGCCCACTCACCGTCCCCGCTCCCTCACCGACCCCGCTCCCTCACCGTCCCCGCCCCCTCACCGTCCCCGCTCCCTCACCGTCCCCGCCCCCTCACTGACCCCGCCCCCTCACTGACCCCGCCCCCTCACTGTCCCCGCCCCCTCACTGTCCCCGCCCCCTCACTGACCCCGCCCCCTCACTGTCCCCGCCCCCTCACTGTCCCCGCCCCCTCACTGACCCCGCCCCCTCACTGTCCCCGCCCCCTCACTGACCCCGCCCCCTCACTGACCCCGCCCCCTCACTTTCCCCGCCCCCTCACTTTCCCCGCCCCCTCACCGTCCCCGCTCCCTCACCGACCCCGCTCCCTCACTGTCCCCGCCCCCTCACTGTCCCCGCTCCCTCACTGTCCCCGCCCCCTCACTGAGCCCGCCCCCTCACTGACCCCGCCCCCTCACTGTCCCCGCCCCCTCACTGTCCCCGCCCCCTCACTGACCCCGCCCCCTCACTGTCCCCGCCCCCTCACTGACCCCGCCCCCTCACTGTCCCCGCCCCCTCACTGTCCCCGCCCCCTCACTGTCCCCGCCCCCTCACTGTCCCCGCCCCCTCACTGTCCCCGCCCCCTCACTGTCCCCGCCCCCTCACTGTCCCCGCCCCCTCACTGACCCCGCCCCCTCACTGACCCCGCTCCCTCACTGACCCCGCCCCCTCACTGTCCCCGCCCCCTCACTGTCCCCGCCCCCTCACTGTCCCCGCCCCCTCACTGTCCCCGCCCCCTCACTGTCCCCGCCCCCTCACTGTCCCCGCCCCCTCACTGACCCCGCCCCCTCACTGACCCCGCTCCCTCACTGACCCCGCCCCCTCACTGACCCCGCCCCCTCACTGTCCCCGCCCCCTCACTGTCCCCGCCCCCTCACTGTCCCCGCCACCTCACTGACCCCGCTCCCTCACTGTCCCCGCTCCCTCACTGTCCCCCTCACTGACCCCGCCCCCTCACTGACCCCGCCCCCTCACTGTCCCCGCCCCCTCACTGACCCCGCCCCCTCACTGACCCCGCTCCCTCACTGTCCCCGCCCCCTCACTGACCCCGCTCCCTCACTGTCCCCGCCCCCTCACTGTCCCCGCCCCCTCACTGACCCCGCCCCCTCACTGACCCCGCTCCCTCACTGACCCCGCCCCCTCACTGACCCCGCTCCCTCACTGTCCCCGCCCCCTCACTGTCCCCGCTCCCTCACTGTCCCCGCCCCCTCACTGACCCCGCCCCCTCACTGTCCCAGCTCCCTCACTGTCCCCGCTCCCTCACTGACCCCGCCCCCTCACTGACCCCGCTCCCTCACTATCCCCGCCCCCTCACTGTCCCCGCCCCCTCACTGACCCCGCCCCTCACTGTCCCCGCCCCCTCACTGACCCCGCCCCCTCACTGTCCCCGCCCCCTCACTGTCCCCGCCCCCTCACTGTCCCCGCCCCCTCACTGACCCCGCCCCCTCACTCTCCTCGCCCCCTCACTGTCCCCGCCCCCTCACTGACCGCGCCCCCTCACTGTCCCCGCCCCCTCACTTTCCCCGCCCCCTCACGTTCCCCGTCCCCTCACGGACCCCGCCCCCTCACTGTCCCCGCCCCCTCACTGTCCCCGCCCCCTCACTGTCCCCGCCCCCTCACTGTCCCCGCCCCCTCACTGACCCCGCCCCCTCACTGACCCCGCCCCCTCACTGACCCCGCCCCCTCACTGTCCCCGCCCCCTCACTGTCCCCGCCCCCTCACTGACCCCGCCCCCTCACTGTCCCCGCCCCCTCACTGACCCCGCCCCCTCACTGTCCCCGCCCCCTCACTGTCCCCGCCCCCTCACTGTCCCCGCCCCCTCACTGTCCCCGCCCCCTCACTGTCCCCGCCCCCTCACTGACCCCGCCCCCTCACTGACCCCGCCCCCTCACTGTCCCCACCCCCTCACTGACCCCGCCCCCTCACTGTCCCCGCCCCCTCACTGTCCCCGCCCCCTCACTGACCCCGCCCCCTCACTGACCCCGCCCCCTCACTGTCCCCGCCCCCTCACTGTCCCCGCCCCCTCACTGTCCCCGCCCCCTCACTGACCCCGCCCCCTCACTGATCCCACCCCCTCACTGACCCCACCCCCTCACTGTCCCCGCCCCCTCACTGTCCCCGCCCCCTCACTGACCCCGCCCCCTCACTGTCCCCGCCCCCTCACTGTCCCCGCCCCCTCACTGTCCCCGCCCCCTCACTGACCCCGCCCCCTCACTGACCCCGCCCCCTCGCTGTCCCCGCCCCCTCACTGTCCCCGCCCCCTCACTGACCCCGCCCCCTCACTGTCCCCGCCCCCTCACTGTCCCCGCCCCCTCACTGTCCCCGGCCCCTCACTGTCCCCGCCCCCTCACTGACCCCGCCCCCTCACTGTCCCCGCCCCCTCACTGACCCCGCCCCCTCACTGTCCCCGCCCCCTCACTGACCCCGCCCCCTCACTGTCCCCGCCCCCTCACTGTCCCCGCCCCCTCACTGTCCCCGCTCCCTCACTGACCCCGCCCCCTCACTGACCCCGCCCCCTCACTGTCCCCGCCCCCTCACTGTCCCCGCCCCCTCACTGTCCCCGCCCCCTCACTGACCCCGCCCCCTCACTGTCCCCGCCCCCTCACTGTCCCCGCCCCCTCACTGTCCCCGCCCCCTCACTGACCCCGCCCCCTCACTGTCCCCGCCCCCTCACTGTCCCCGCCCCCTCACTGTCCCCGCCCCCTCACTGTCCGCGCCCCCTCACTGACCCCGCCCCCTCTCTGACCCCGCTCCCTCACTGACCCCGCCCCCTCACTGACCCCGCCCCCTCACTGTCCCCGCTCCCTCACTGACCCCGCCCCCTCACTGACCCCGCCCCCTCACTGACCCCGCCCCCTCACTGTCCCCGCCCCCTCACTGTCCCCGCCCCCTCACTGTCCCCGCCACCTCACTGACCCCGCCCCCTCACTGTCCCCGCTCCCTCACTGTCCCCCTCACTGACCCCGCCCCCTCACTGACCCCGGCCCCTCACTGTCCCCGCCCCCTCACTGACCCCGCCCCCTCACTGTCCCCGCCCCCTCACTGACCCCGCTCCCTCACTGTCCCCGCCCCCTCACTGACCCCGCCCCCTCACTGTCCCAGCTCCCTCACTGTCCCCGCTCCCTCACTGACCCCGCCCCCTCACTGACCCCGCTCCCTCACTGTCCCCGCCCCCTCACTGTCCCCGCCCCCTCACTGACCCCGCCCCTCACTGTCCCCGCCCCCTCACTGACCCCGCCCCCTCACTGTCCCCGCCCCCTCACTGTCCCCGCCCCCTCACTGACCCCGCTCCCTCACTGTCCCCGCCCCCTCACTGACCCCGCTCCCTCACTGTCCCCGCCCCCTCACTGACCCCGCCCCCTCACTGTCCCAGCTCCCTCACTGTCCCCGCTCCCTCACTGACCCCGCCCCCTCACTGACCCCGCCCCCTCACTGTCCCCGCCCCCTCACTGTCCCCGCCCCCTCACTGACCCCGCCCCTCACTGTCCCCACCCCCTAACTGACCCCGCCCCCTCACTGTCCCCACCCCCTCACTGTCCCCGCCCCCTCACTGTCCCCGCTCCCTCACTGTCCCCGCCCCCTCACTGACCCCGCCCCCTCACTGTCCCCGCCCCCTCACTGTCCCCGCCCCCTCACTGACCCCGCCCCCTCACTGTCCCCGCCCCCTCACTGTCCCCGCCCCCTCACTGACCCCGCCCCCTCACTGTCCCCGCCCCCTCACTTTCCCCGCCCCCTCACTGTCCCCGCTCCCTCACGGTCCCCGCTCCCTCACTGACCCCGCCCCCTCACTGTCCCCGCCCCCTCACTGTCCCCGCCCCCTCACTGTCCCCGCTCCCTCACTGTCCCCGCCCCCTCACTGTCCCCGCCCCCTCACTGTCCCCTCTCCCTCAATGTCCCGCCCCCTCACTGATCCTGCCCCCTCACTGACCCCGGTCCCTCACTGACCCCGCCCCCTCACTGTCCCCGCCCCCTCACTGACCCCGCCCCCTCACTGACCCCACCCCCTCACTGACCCCGCCCCCTCACTGACCCCGCCCCCTCACTGTCCCCGCCCCCCTCACTGTCCCCGCCCCCCTCACTGTCCCCGCCCCCTCACTGTCCCCGCCCCCTCACTGTCCCCGCCCCCTCACTGTCCCCGCCCCCTCACTGTCCCCACCCCCTCACTGTCCCCGCCCCCTCACTGACCCCGCCCCCTCACTGACCCCGCCCCCTCACTGACCCCGCCCCCTCACTGACCCCGCCCCCTCACTGTCCCCGCCCCCTCACTGACCCCGCCCCCTCACTGTCCCCGCCCCCTCACTGTCCCCTCCCCCTCACTGTCCCCGCCCCCTCACTGTCCCCGCCCCCTCACTGTCCCCGCTCCCTCACTGTCCCCGCTCCCTCACTATCCCCGCCCCGCGACCCCGCCCCCTCACTGTCCCCGCCCCCTCACTGAACCCGCCCCTCACTGTCCCCGCCCCTCACTGACCCCGCCCCCTCACTGTCCCCGCCCCCTCACTGTCCCCGCCCCCCTCACTGACCCCGCCCCCTCACTGTCCCCGCCCCCTCACTGACCCCGCTCCCTCACTGTCCCCTCCCCCTCACTGTCCCCGCCCCCTCACTGTCCCCGCCCCCTCAATGTCCCCGCCCCCTCACTGTCCCCGCCCCCTCACTGACCCCGCCCCCTCACTGTCCCCGCTCCCTCACTGACCCCGCCCCTTCACTGTCCCCGCTCCCTCACTGTCCCCGCCCCCTCGCTGTCCCCGCCCCCTCGCTGTCCCCGTCCCATCACTGTCCCCTCCCCCTCACTGTCCCCGCCCCCTCACTGTCCCCGCCCCCTCACTGTCCCCGCCCCCTCACTGTCCCCGCTCCCTCACTGACCCCGCTCCCTCACTGTCCCCGCCCCCTCACTGTCCCCGCCCCCTCACTGACCCCGCCCCCTCACTGTCCCTGCTCCCACACTGTCCCCACCCCCTCACTGTCCCCGCCCCCTCACTGTCCCCGCTCCCTCACTGACCCCGCCCCCTCACTGTCCCCGCCCCCTCACTGTCCCCGCCCCCTCTCTGTCCCCGCCCCCTCACTGTCCCCGCCCCCTCACTGTCCTCGCCCCCTCACTGTCCCCGCCCCCTCACGGTCCCCGCTCCCTCACTGTCCCCGCCCCCTCACTGTCCCCGCCCCCTCACTGTCCCCGCCCCCTCACTGTCCCCGCCCCCTCACTGTCCCCGCCCCCTCACTGTCCCCGCCCCCTCACTGTCCCCGCTCCCTCACTGTCCCCGCTCCCTCACTGTCCCCGCTCCCTCACTGTCCCCGCTCCCTCACTGTCCCCGCCCCCTCACTGACCCCGCTCCCTCACTGACCCAGCTCCCTCACTGTCCCCGCTCCCTCACTGACCCCGCTCCCTCACTGTCCCCGCTCCCTCACTGTCCCCGCCCCCTCACTGACCCCGCTCCCTCACTGACCCAGCTCCCTCACTGTCCCCGCCCCCTCACTGACCCAGCTCCCTCACTGTCCCCGTCCCTCACTGTCCCCGCTCCCTCACTGTCCCCGCTCCCTCACTGACCCCGCTCCCTCACTGTCCCCTCTGCCTCACTGTCCCCGCTCCCTCACTGTATCCGCTCCCTCACTGACCCCGCTCCCTCACTGTCCCCGCCCCCTCACTGACCCCGCTCCCTCACTGACCCCGCCCCCTCACTGTCCCCGCTCCCTCACTGTTCCCGCCCCCTCACTGACCCCGCCCCCTCACTGTCCCCGCTCCCTCACTGTCCCCGCCCCCTCACTGTTCCCGCCCCCTCACTGACCCCGCCCCCTCACTGTCCCCGCCCCCTCACTGACCCCGCTCCCTCACTGTCCCCTCTGCCTCACTGTCCCCGCTCCCTCACTGTATCCGCTCCCTCACTGACCCCGCCCCCTCACTGTCCCCGCTCCCTCACTGTCCCCGCCCCCTCACTGACCCCGCCCCCTCACTGTCCCCGCTCCCTCACTGTCCCCGCCCCCTCACTGACCCCGCCCCCACACTGTCCCCGCTCCCTCACTGTCCCCCTCACTGACCCCGCCACCTCACTGACCCCGCCCCCACACTGTCCCCGCTCCCTCACTGTCCCCCTCACTGACCCCGCCACCTCACTGACCCCGCTCCCTCACTGTCCCCGCTCCCTCACTGTATCCGCTCCCTCACTGACCCCGCCCCCTCACTGTCCCCTCCCCCTCACTGACCCCGCTCCCTCACTGTCCCCGCTCCCTCACTGTCCCCCTCACTGACCCCGCCACCTCACTGACCCCGCCCCCACACTGTCCCCGCTCCCTCACTGTCCCCCTCACTGACCCCGCCACCTCACTGACCCCGCTCCCTCACTGTCCCCGCTCCCTCACTGTATCCGCTCCCTCACTGACCCCGCCCCCTCACTGTCCCCGCTCCCTCACTGTCCCCGCCCCCTCACTGACCCCGCCCCCTCACTGTCCCCGCTCCCTCACTGTCCCCGCCCCCTCACTGACCCCGCCCCCACACTGTCCCCGCTCCCTCACTGTCCCCCTCACTGACCCCGCCACCTCACTGACCCCGCCCCCACACTGTCCCCGCTCCCTCACTGTCCCCCTCACTGACCCCGCCACCTCACTGACCCCGCTCCCTCACTGTCCCCGCTCCCTCACTGTATCCGCTCCCTCACTGACCCCGCCCCCTCACTGTCCCCTCCCCCTCACTGACCCCGCTCCCTCACTGTCCCCGCTCCCTCACTGACCCCGCTCCCTCACTGTCCCCGCTCCCTCACTGTCGCCGCTCCCTCACTGACCCCGCCCCCTCACTGTCCCCGCTCCCTCACTGTCCCCGCTCCCTCACTGTCCCCACCCCCTCACTGTCCCCGCCCCCTCACTGTCCCCGCCCCCTCACTGTCCCCGCCCCCTCACTGTCCCCGCCCCCTCACTGACCCCGCCCCCTCACTGTCCCCGCTCCCTCACTGACCCCGCCCCTTCACTGTCCCCGCTCCCTCACTGTCCCCGCCCCCTCGCTGTCCCCGTCCCCTCACTGTCCCCTCCCCCTCACTGTCCCCGCCCCCTCACTGTCCCCGCCCCCTCACTGTCCCCGCCCCCTCACTGTCCCCGCTCCCTCACTGACCCCGCTCCCTCACTGTCCCCGCCCCCTCACTGTCCCCGCCCCCTCACTGACCCCGCCCCCTCACTGTCCCTGCTCCCACACTGTCCCCGCCCCCTCACTGTCCCCGCCCCCTCACTGTCCCCGCTCCCTCACTGACCCCGCCCCCTCACTGTCCCCGCCCCCTCACTGTCCCCGCCCCCTCACTGTCCCCGCCCCCTCTCTGTCCCCGCCCCCTCACTGTCCCCGCCCCCTCACTGTCCCCGCCCCCTCACTGTCCCCGCCCCCTCACGGTCCCCGCTCCCTCACTGTCCCCGCTCCCTCACTGTCCCCGCCCCCTCACTGTCCCCGCCCCCTCACTGTCCCCGCCCCCTCACTGTCCCCGCCCCCTCACTGTCCTCGCCCCCTCACTGTCCCCGCCCCCTCACTGTCCCCGCCCCCTCACTGTCCCCGCTCCCTCACTGTCCCCGTCCCCTCACTGTCCCCGCTCCCTCACTGTCCCCGCTCCCTCACTGTCCCCGCCCCCTCACTGACCCCGCTCCCTCACTGACCCAGCTCCCTCACTGTCCCCGCTCCCTCACTGACCCCGCTCCCTCACTGTCCCCGTCCCTCACTGTCCCCTCTCCCTCACTGTCCCCGCTCCCTCACTGACCCCGCTCCCTCACTGTCCCCTCTGCCTCACTGTCCCCGCTCCCTCACTGTATCCGCTCCCTCACTGACCCCGCCCCCTCACTGTCCCCGCTCCCTCACTGTCCCCGCCCCCTCACTGTCCCCGCTCACTCACTGTCCCCGCTCCCTCACTGTCCCCGCCCCCTCACTGACCCCGCCCCCACACTGTCCCCGCTCCCTCACTGTCCCCCTCACTGACCCCGCCACCTCACTGACCCCGCCCCCACACTGTCCCCGCTCCCTCACTGTCCCCCTCACTGACCCCGCCACCTCACTGAACCCGCTCCCTCACTGTCCCCGCTCCCTCACTGTATCCGCTCCCTCACTGACCCCGCCCCCTCACTGTCCCCGCTCCCTCACTGTCCCCGCCCCCTCACTGTCCCCGCTCCCTCACTGTCCCCGCCCCCTCACTGACCCCGCCCCCTCACTGTCCCCGCTCCCTCACTGTCCCCGCTCCCTCACTGTCCCCCTCACTGTCCCCGCTCCCTCACTGTCCCCGCCCCCTCACTGACCCCGCCCCCTCACTGTCCCCGCTCCCTCACTGTCCCCGCTCCCTCACTGTCCCCGCTCCCTCACTGTCCCCGCCCCCTCACTGTCCCCGCTCCCTCACTGTCCCCGCCCCCTCACTGTCCCCGCTCCCTCACTGACCCCGCCCCCTCACTGTCCCCGCTCCCTCACTGTCCCCGCCCCCTCACTGACCCCGCCCCCTCACTGTCCCCGCCCCCTCACTGTCCCCGCTCCCTCACTGTCCCCGCTCCCTCACTGTCCCCCTCACTGAACCCGCCCCCTCACTGACCCCGCCCCCTCACTGTCCCCGCCCCCTCACTGACCCCGCCCCCTCACTGACCCCGCTCCCTCACTGTCCCCGCCCCCTCACTGACCCCGCCCCCTCACTATCCCCTACCCTCACTGTCCCCGCTCCCTCACTGACCCCGCTCCCTCACTGTCCCCGCCCCCTCACTGACCCCGCCCCCTCACTGTCCCCGCTCCCTCACTGACCCTGCCCCCTCACTGACCCTGCCCCCTCACTGTCCCCGCCCCCTCACTGACCCCGCCCCCTCACTGACCCCGCTCCCTCACTGTCCCCGCCCCCTCACTGTCCCCGCCCCCTCACTGTCCCCGCCCCCTCACTGTCCCCGCCCCTTCACTGACCCCGCCCCCTCACTGTCCCCGCCCCCTCACTGACCCCGCCCCTCACTGACCCCGCCCCCTCACTGTCCCCGCCCCCTCACTGTCCCCGCCCCCTCACTGACCCCGCCCCCTCACTGTCCCCGCCCCCTCACTGTCCCCGCCCCCTCACTGACCCCGCCCCCTCACTGTCCCCGCCCCCTCACTGACCCCGACCACTCACTGTCCCCGCACCCTCACTGTCCCCGCCCCCTCTCTGTCCCCGCCCCCTCACTGTCCCCGCCCCCTCACTGTCCTCGCCCCCTCACTGTCCCCGCCCCCTCACGGTCCCCGCTCCCTCACTGTCCCCGCCCCCTCACTGACCCCGCTCCCTCACTGTCCCCGCCCCCTCACTGTCCCCGCCCCCTCACTGTCCCCGCCCCCTCACTGTCCCCGCCCCCTCACTGACCCCGCCCCCTCACTGTCCCCGCCCCCTCACTGACCCCGCCCCTCACTGACCCCGCCCCCTCACTGTCCCCGCCCCCTCACTGTCCCCGCCCCCTCACTGACCCCGCCCCCTCACTGTCCCCGCCCCCTCACTGTCCCCGCCCCCTCACTGACCCCGCCCCCTCTGTCCCCGCTCAGTGTGGGAGCAGGGACAGTGAGGGGGCGGGGACAGTGAGGGAGCGGGGACAGTGAGGGGGCGGGGACAGTGAGGGGGACAGTGAGGGAGCAGGGACAGTGTAGGGGGCGGGGACAGTGAGGGGGCGGGGACAGGGAGGGGGCGGGTACAGTGAGGGAGCGGGGACAGTGAGGGGGCGGGGACAGTGAGGGGGACAGTGAGGGGGCGGGGACAGTGAGGGAGCGGGGTCAGTGAGGGGGCGGGGACAGTGAGGGGGACAGTGAGGGGGCGGGGACAGTGAGGGGGCAGGGACAGTGAGGGAGCGGGGTCAGTGAGGGAGCAGGGACAGTGAGGGAGCGGGGACAGTGAGGGGGCGGGGACAGTGAGGGGGCGGGGACAGTGAGGGGGCGGGGTCAGTGAGGGGACGGGGACAGCGAGGGGACGGGGACAGTGAGGGGGCGGGGACAGTGAGGGGACGGGGACAGTGAGGGGGACAGTGAGGGGGCGGGGTCAGTGAGGGAGCGGGGACAGTGAGGGAGCGGGGATAGTGAGGGGGCGGGGACAGTGAGGGGGCGGGGACAGTGAGGGGGCGGGGACAGTGAGGGAGCGGGGTCAGTGAGGGAGCGGGGACAGTGAGGGAGCGGGGTCAGTGAGGGAGCGGGCACAGTGAGGGGGCGGGGACAGTGAGGGGGCGGGGACAGTGAGTGGTCGGGGTCAGTGAGGGGGCGGGGTCAGTGAGGGGGCGGGGTCAGTGAGGGAGCGGGGACAGTGAGGGGGCGGGGACAGTGAGGGGGCGGGGTCAGTGAGGGGGCGGGGACAGTGAGGGGGCGGGCTCAGTGAGGGGGCGGGGTCAGTGAGGGGGCGCGGACAGTGAGGGGGCGGGGTCAGTGAGGGGGCGGGGTCAGTGAGGGGGACAGTGAGGGGGCGGGGACAGTGAGGGGGCGGGGACAGTGAGGGGGCGGGGCCAGTGAGGGGGCGGGGACAGTGAGGGGGACAGTGAGGGGGCGGGGTCAGTGAGGGGGCGGGGTCAGTGAGGGGGCGGGGACAGTGAGGGGGCGGGGACAGTGAGGGGGCGGGGACAGTGAGGGGGCGGGGACAGTGAGGGGGCGGGGACAGTGAGGGGGCGGGGACAGTGAGGGAGCGGGGACAGTGAGGGGGCGGGGACAGTGAGGGGGCGGGGTCAGTGAGGGGGCGGGGACAGTGAGGGGGCGGGGACAGTGAGGGAGCGGGGACAGTGAGGGGGCGGGGACAGTGAGGGAGCGGGGACAGTGAGGGAGCGGGGACAGTGAGGGGGTCAGTGAGGGGGCGGGGTCAGTGAGGGGGCGGGGACAGTGAGGGGGACAGTGAGGGAGCGGTGACAGTGAGGGGGCGGGGACAGTGAGGGGCGGGGACAGTGAGGGGGACAGTGAGGGGGCGGGGGACAGTGAGGGGGCGGGGACAGTGAGGGGGCGGGGACAGTGAGGGAGCGGGGACAGTGAGGGGCGGGGACAGTGAGGGAGCGGGGACAGTGAGGGAGCGGGGACAGTGAGGGGGCGGGGACAGTGAGGGGGCGGGGTCAGTGAGGGGGCGGGGACAGTGAGGGGGCGGGGACAGTGAGGGAGCGGGGACAGTGAGGGGGCGGGGACAGTGAGGGAGCGGGGACAGTGAGGGAGCGGGGACAGTGAGGGGGTCAGTGAGGGGGCGGGGTCAGTGAGGGGGCGGGGACAGTGAGGGGGACAGTGAGGGAGCGGTGACAGTGAGGGGGCGGGGACAGTGAGGGGCGGGGACAGTGAGGGGGACAGTGAGGGGGCGGGGGACAGTGAGGGGGCGGGGACAGTGAGGGGGCGGGGACAGTGAGGGAGCGGGGACAGTGAGGGGCGGGGACAGTGAGGGAGCGGGGACAGTGAGGGGGGCGGGGACAGTGAGGGGGACAGTGAGGGGGGCGGGGTCAGTGAGGGAGCGGGGACAGTGAGGGGGGCGGGGTCAGTGAGGGAGCAGGGTCAGTGAGGGGGCGGGGACAGTGAGGGGGCGGGGTCAGTGAGGGGGCGGGGACAGTGAGGGAGCGGGGACAGTGAGGGGGTGGGGACAGTGAGGGGGCGGGGTCAGTGAGGGGGCGGGGACAGTGAGGGAGCGGGGTCACTGAGGGGGCGGGGTCAGTGAGGGGGCGGGGACAGTGAGGGGGACAGTGAGGGAGCGGGGACAGTGAGGGGGCGGGGACAGTGAGGGAGCGGGGACAGTGAGGGGGTGGGGACAGTGAGGGGGCGGGGTCAGTGAGGGAGCGGGGTCAGTGAGGGAGCGGGGACAGTGAGGGAGCGGGGACAGTGAGGGGGACAGTGAGGGAGCGGGGACAGTGAGGGGGCGGGGACAGTGAGGGGGCGGGGACAGTGAGGGGGCGGGGACAGTGAGGGAGCGGGGACAGTGAGGGGGCGGGGACAGTGAGGGGGACAGTGAGGGGGCGGGGTCAGTGAGGGAGCGGGGACAGTGAGTGGGCGGGGACAGTGAGGGGGCGGGGACAGTGAGGGGGCGGGGACAGTGAGGGGGCGGGGACAGTGAGGGGGCGGGGACAGTGAGGGAGCGGGGTCAGTGAGGGAGCGGGGACAGTGAGGGAGCGGGGACAGTGAGGGGGCGGGGTCAGTGAGGGGGCGGGGACAGTGAGGGGGCGGGGACAGTGAGGGAGCGGGGACAGTGAGGGGGCGGGGACAGTGAGGGGGCGGGGACAGTGAGGGGGCGGGGTCAGTAAGGGAGCGGGGACAGTGAGGAGGACAGTGAGGGGGCGGGGACAGTGAGGGAGCGGGGTCAGTGAGGGAGCGGGGTCAGTGAGGGAGCGGGCACAGTGAGGGGGCGGGGACAGTGAGGGGGCGGGGACAGTGAGGGAGCGGGGACAGTGAGGGGGCGGGGTCAGTGAGGGAGCGGGCACAGTGAGGGGGCGGGGACAGTGAGGGGGCGGGGACAGTGAGTGGTCGGGGTCAGTGAGGGGGCGGGGTCAGTGAGGGGGCGGGGTCAGTGAGGGAGCGGGGACAGTGAGGGGGCGGAGACAGTGAGTGGGCGGGGTCAGTGAGGGGGCGGGGACAGTGAGGGGGCGGGGACAGTGAGGGGGCGGGGACAGTGAGGGAGCGGGGACAGTGAGGGTGCGGGGACAGTGAGGGGGCGGGGACAGTGAGGGAGCGGGGACAGTGAGGGAGCGGGGACAGTGAGGGGGTCAGTGAGGGGGCGGGGTCAGTGAGGGGGCGGGGACAGTGAGGGGGACAGTGAGGGAGCAGGGACAGTGAGGGGGCGGGGACAGTGAGGGGCGGGGACAGTGAGGGGGACAGTGAGGGGGCGGGGGACAGTGAGGGGGCGGGGACAGTGAGGGGGCGGGGACAGTGAGGGGGACAGTGAGGGAGCGGGGACAGTGAGGGGCGGGGACAGTGAGGGGGCGGGGACAGTGAGGGAGCGGGGACAGTGAGGGGGGCGGGGACAGTGAGGGGGGCGGGGTCAGTGAGGGAGCGGGGACAGTGAGGGGGGCGGGGTCAGTGAGGGAGCGGGGACAGTGAGGGGGCGGGGTCAGTGAGGGGGCGGGGTCAGTGAGGGGGCGGGGACAGTGAGGGAGCGGGGTCAGTGAAGGAGCGGGGTCAGTGAGGGGGCGGGGACAGTGAGGGGACGGGGTCAGTGAGGGGGCGGGGTCAGTGAGGGAGCGGGGACAGTGAGGGGGCGGGGTCAGTGAGGGGGCGGGGTCAGTGAGGGGGCGGGGACAGTGAGGGGGTGGGGATAGTGAGGGGGCGGGGACAGTGAGGGAGCGGGGTCAGTGAGGGGGCGGGGTCAGTGAGGGATGTGGACAGTGAGGGGGCGGGGGCGGGGACAGTGAGGGGGCGGGGTCAGTGAGGGGGCGGGGACAGTGAGGGAGCGGGGTCAGTGAGGGGGCGGGGTCAGTGAGGGGGCGGGGACAGTGAAGGAGCGGGGTCAGTGAGGGGGCGGGGACAGTGAGGGGACGGGGTCAGTGAGGGGGCGGGGTCAGTGAGGGAGCGGGGACAGTGAGGGGGCGGGGTCAGTGAGGGGGCGGGGTCAGTGAGGGGGCGGGGACAGTGAGGGGGCGGGGACAGTGAGGGGGCGGGGACAGTGAGGGGGCGGGGTCAGTGAGGGATGGGGACAGTGAGGGGGCGGGGTCAGTGAGGGAGCGGGGACAGTGAGGGGGCGGGTACAGTGAGGGGGCGGGGTCAGTGAGGGGGCGGGGACAGTGAGGGGGCGGGGACAGTGAGGGGGCGGGGACAGTGAGGGGGCGGGGTCAGTGAGGGGGCGGGGTCAGTGAGGGGGCGGGGACAGTGGGGGGCGGGGACAGTGAGGGGGCGGGGACAGTGAGGGGGCGGGGTCAGTGAGGGGACGGGGACAGTGAGGGAGCGGGTCAGTGAGGGGGCGGGGTCAGTGAGGGGACGGGGACAGTGAGGGGGCGGGGGAAGTGAGGGGGCGGGGTCAGTGAGGGGGCGGGGATAGTGAGGGAGCGGGGACAGTGAGGGAGCGGGGTCAGTGAGGGGGCGGGGACAGTGAGGGAGCGGTGTCAGTGAGGGAGCGGGGACAGTGAGGGGGCGGGGACAGTGAGGGGGCCGGGTCAGTGAGGGGGTGGGGACAGTGAGGGGGCGGGGACAGTGAGGGAGCGGGGACAGTGAGGGGGCGGGGTCAGTGAGGGGGACAGTGAGGGAGCGGGGTCAGTGAGGGGGCGGGGTCAGTGAGGGGGCGGGGTCAGCGAGGGAGCGGGGACAGTGAGGGAGCGGGGTCAGTGAGGGAGACAGTGAGGGAGCAGGGACAGTGTGGGGGCGGGGTCAGTGAGGGGGCGGGAACAGTGAGGGGGCGGGGACAGTGAGGGAGCGAGGGTCAGTGAGGGAGCGGGGACAGTGAGGGAGCTGGGAACAGTGAGGCAGCGGGGACAGTGAGGGAGCGGGGTCAGTGAGGGAGCGGGGACAGTGAGGGAGCGGGGACAGTGAGGGAGCGGGGACAGTGAGGGAGCGGGGACAGTGACGGAGCGGGGTCAGTGAGGGAGCGGGCACAGTGAGGGAGCTGGGTCAGTGAGGGAGCGGGGTCAGTGAGGGGGCGGGGACAGTGAGGGGGCGGGGACAGTGAGGGAGCGGCGACAGTGAGGGAGCGGGGACAGTGAGGGGACGGGGACAGTGAGGGAGCGGGGACAGTGAGGGGGCGGGGACAGTGAGGGGGCGGGGACAGTGAGGGAGCGGGGACAGTGAGGGAGCGGGGACAGTGAGGGGGCGAGGACAGTGAGGGGACGGGGACAGTGAGGGGGCGGGGACAGTGAGGGGGCGGGGTCAGTGAGGGGGCGGGGACAGTGAGGGGGCGGGGACAGTGAGGGGGCGGGGTCAGTGAGGGGGCGGGGACAGTGAGGGGGCGGGGACAGTGAGGGGGCGGGGTCAATGAGGGAGCGGGGACAGTGAGGGGGAAGGGACAGTGAGGGGGCGGGGACAGTGAGGGGGCGGGGACAGTGAGGGCGCGGGGTCAGTAAGGGAGCGGGGTCAGTGAGGGGGCGGGGCCAGTGAGGGGGCGGGGTCAGTGAGGGGGACAGTGAGGGGGCGGGGTCAGTGAGGGGGCGGGGTCAGTGAGGGGGCGGGGACAGTGAGGGGGCGGGGTCAGTGAGGGGGCGGGTTCAGTGAGGGGTACAGTGAGGGAGCGGGGACAGTGAGGGAGCGGGGACAGTGAGGGGGCGGGGACAGTGAGGGGGCGGGGTCAGTGAGGGAGCAGGGACAGTGAGGGAGCGGGGACAGTGAGGGAGCGGGGTCAGTGAGGGAGCGGGGACAGTGAGGGGGCAGGGACAGTGAGGGGGCGGGGACAGTGAGGGGGCGGGGACAGTGAGGGGGCGGGGTCAGTGAGGGGGCGGGGCCAGTGAGGGGGCGGGGTCAGTGAGGGGGACAGTGAGGGGGCGGGGTCAGTGAGGGGGCGGGGTCAGTGAGGGGGCGGGGTCAGTGAGGGGGCGGGGACAGTGAGGGGGCGGGGTCAGTGAGGGGGCGGGTTCAGTGAGGGGTACAGTGAGGGAGCGGGGACAGTGAGGGAGCGGGGACAGTGAGGGGGCGGGGACAGTGAGGGGGCGGGGTCAGTGAGGGAGCAGGGACAGTGAGGGAGCGGGGACAGTGAGGGAGCGGGGACAGTGAGGGGGCGGGGTCAGTGAGCGGGCGGGGTCAGTGAGGGGGCGGGGACAGTGAGGGAGCGGGGACAGTGAGGGGGCGGGGTCAGTGAGGGAGCGGGGACAGTGAGGGAGCGGGGACAGTGAGGGGGACAGTGAGGGAGCGGGGACAGTGAGGGGGCGGGGACAGTGAGGGAGCGGGGTCAGTGAGGGGGCGGGGACAGTGAGGGGGCGGGGTCAGTGAGGGGGCGGGGTCAGTGAGGGAGCGGGGTCAGTGAGGGGGCGGGGACAGTGAGGGGACGGGGTCAGTGAGGGGGCGGGGACAGTGAGGGGGCGGGGACAGTGAGGGGGCGGGGACAGTGCGGGGGCGGGGACAGTGAGGGGGCGGGGTCAGTGAGGGGCGGGGACAGTGAGGGGGCGGGGACAGTGAGGGAGCGGGGTCAGTGAGGGGGCGGGGTCAGTGAGGGGGCGGGGTCAATGAGGGAGCGGGGACAGTGAGGGGGCAGGGACAGTGAGGGGGCGGGGACAGTGAGGGGGCGGGGACAGTGAGGGGGCGGGGTCAGTAAGGGAGCGGGGTCAGTGAGGGGGCGGGGCCAGTGAGGGGGCGGGGTCAGTGAGGGGGACAGTGAGGGGGCGGGGTCAGTGAGGGGGCGGGGACAGTGAGGGGGCAGGGTCAGTGAGGGGGCGGGGACAGTGAGGGGGCGGGGACAGTGAGGGGGCGGGGACAGTGAGGGAGCGGGGACAGTGAGGGGGCGGGGACAGTGAGGGGGCGGGGACAGTGAGGGAGCGGGGACAGTGAGGGGGCGGGGACAGTGAGGGGGCGGGGACAGTGAGGGGGCGGGGACAGTGAGGGGGCGGGGTCAGTGAGGGAGTGGGGACAGTGAGGGGGCGGGGTCAGTGAGGGGGCGGGGACAGTGAGGGGGCAGGGTCAGTGAGGAAGCGGGGACAGTGAGGGGGCGGGGTCAGTGAGGGGGCGGGGTCAGTGAGGGAGCGGGGACAGTGAGGGAGCGGGGTCAGTGAGGGGGCGGGGACAGTGAGGGGGCGGGGACAGTGAGGGAGCGGGGACAGTGAGGGGGCGGGGACAGTGAGGGAGCGGGGACAGTGAGGGGGCGGGGACAGTGAGGGGGCGGGGACAGTGAGGGAGCGGGGACAGTGAGGGGGCGGGGTCAGTGAGGGGGCGGGGACAGTGAGGGGGCGGGGTCAGTGAGGGGGCGGGGTCAGTGAGGGAGCGGGGACAGTGAGGGAGCGGGGTCAGTGAGGGGGCGGGGTCAGTGAGGGGGCGGGGACAGTGAGGGAGCGGGGTCAGTGAGGGGGCGGGGACAGTGAGGGGGCGGGGTCAGTGAGGGGGCGGGGTCAGTGAGGGAGCGGGGTCAGTGAGGGAGCGGGGACAGTGAGGGGGCGGGGTCAGTGAGGGAGCGGGGACAGTGAGGGGGCGGGGACAGTGTGGGAGCGGGGTCAGTGAGGGAGCGGGGACAGTGAGGGGGCGGGGTAAGTGAGGGGGCGGGGACAGTGAGGGAGCGGGGACAGTGAGGGGGCGGGGTCAGTGAGTGAGCGGGGACAGTGAGGGGGCGGGGACAGTGAGGGGGCGGGGACAGTGAGGGGGCGGGGACAGTGAGGGAGCGTGGACAGTGAGGGGGCGGGGACAGTGAGGGGGCGGGGACAGTGAGGGAGAGGGGACAGTGAGGGGGCGGGGTCAGTGAGGGGGCGGGGACAGTGAGGGGGCGGGGACAGTGAGGGAGTGGGGACAGTGAGGGGGCGGGGTCAGTGAGGGGGTGGGGACAGTGAGGGGGCGGGGACAGTGAGGGAGTGGGGACAGTGAGGGAGCGGGGACAGTGAGGGAGCGGGGTCAGTGAGGGCGCGGGGTCAGTGAGGGAGCGGGGACAGTGAGGGAGCGGGGACAGTGAGGGGGCGGGGTCCGTGAGGGAGCGGGGACAGTGAGGGAGCGGGGACAGTGAGGGGGCGGGGACAGTGAGGGGGACAGTGAGGGAGCGGGGACAGTGAGGGAGCGGGGACAGTGAGGGGGCGGGGAAAGTGAGGGGGACAGTGAGGGAGCGGGGACAGTGAGGGAGCGGGGACAGTGAGGGGGCGGGGTCAGTGAGGGAGCGGGGACAGTGAGGGGACGGGGACAGTGAGGGAGCGGGGACAGTGAGGGGGCGGGGTCAGTGAGGGAGCGGGGACAGTGAGGGAGCGGGGACAGTGAGGGGGCGGGGACAGTGAGGGGGACAGTGAGGGAGCGGGGACAGTGAGGGAGCGGGGACAGTGAGGGGGCGGGGACAGTGAGGGAGCGGGGACAGTGAGGGGGCGGGGACAGTGAGGGGGCGGGGTCAGTGAGGGAGCGGGGACAGTGAGGGGGCGGGGACAGTGAGGGGGACAGTGAGGGAGCGGGGACAGTGAGGGAGCGGGGACAGTGAGGGGGCGGGGACAGTGAGGGGGCGGGGACAGTGAGGGAGCGGGGACAGTGAGGGGGCGGGGACAGTGAGGGGGCGGGGTCAGTGAGGGAGCGGGGACAGTGAGGGGGCGGGGACAGTGAGGGGGCGGGGTCAGTGAGGGAGCGGGGTCAGTGAGGGAGCGGGGACAGTGAGGGGGCGGGGACAGTGAGGGGGCGGGGTCAGTGAGGGAGCGGGGACAGTGAGGGAGTGGGGACAGTGAGGGGGCGGGGTCAGTGAGGGGGCGGGGACAGTGAGGGGGCGGGGACAGTGAGGGGGCGGGGTCAATGAGGGAGCAGGGACAGTGAGGGAGTGGGGACAGTGAGGGGGCGGGGTCAGTGAGGGGGCGGGGACAGTGAGGGGGCGGGGACAGTGAGGGGGCGGGGACAGTGAGGGAGCGGGGACAGTGAGGGAGCGGGGTCAGTGAGGGAGCGGGGACAGTGAGGGAGCGGGGACAGTGAGGGGGCGGGGACAGTGAGGGGGACAGTGAGGGAGCGGGGACAGTGTAGGGGGCGGGGACAGTGAGGGGGCGGGGACAGTGAGGGGGCGGGGACAGTGAGGGAGCGGGGACAGTGAGGGGGCGGGGACAGTGAGGGGGACAGTGAGGGAGCGGGGACAGTGAGGGGGCGGGGACAGTGAGGGGGCGGGGACAGTGAGGGAGCGGGGTCAGTGAGGGAGCGGCGACAGTGAGGGGGCGGGGACAGTGAGGGGGCGGGGTCAGTGAGGGGGCGGGGACAGTGAGGGGGCGGGGTCAGTGAGGGAGCGGGGACAGTGAGGGGACGGGGACAGTGAGGGGGCGGGGACAGTGAGGGGACGGGGACAGTGAGGGGGTCATTGAGGGAGCGGGGACAGTGAGGGGGCGGGGACAGTGAGGGGGCGGGGTCAGTGAGGGAGCGGGGACAGTGAGGGAGCGGGGATAGTGAGGGGGCGGGGACAGTGAGGGGGCGGGGACAGTGAGGGAGCGGGGTCAGTGAGGGAGCGGGGACAGTGAGGGAGCGGGGTCAGTGAGGGAGCGGGCACAGTGAGGGGGCGGGGACAGTGAGGGGGCGGGGACAGTGAGTGGTCGGGGTCAGTGAGGGGGCGGGGTCAGTGAGAGGGCGGGGTCAGTGAGGGAGCGGGGACAGTGAGGGGGCGGGGACAGTGAGTGGGCGGGGTCAGTGAGGGGGCGGGGACAGTGAGGGGGCGGGGACAGTGAGGGAGCGGGGACAGTGAGGGTGCGGGGACAGTGAGGGGGCGGGGACAGTGAGGGAGCGGGGACAGTGAGGGGGACAGTGAGGGGGCGGGGACAGTGAGGGGGCGGGGACAGTGAGGGGGCGGGGTCAGTAAGGGAGCGGGGACAGTGAGGGGGCGGGGACAGTGAGGGGGCGGGGACAGTGAGGGGGCGGGGACAGTGAGGGGGCGGGGACAGTGAGGGGGCGGGGACAGTGAGGGGGCGGGGACAGTGAGGGGGCTGGGACAGTGAGGGGGACAGTGAGGGGGCGGGGAAAGTGAGGGAGCGGGGACAGTGAGGGGGCGGGGACAGTGAGGGGGCGGGGACAGTGAGGGAGCGGGGACAGTGAGGGGGCGGGGACAGTGAGGGGGCGGGGTCAGTGAGGGAGCGGGGACAGTGAGGGGGCGGGGACAGTGAGGGGGCGGGGTCAGTGAGGGGGCGGGGACAGTGAGGGGGCGGGGACAGTGAGGGAGCGGGGACAGTGAGGGGGCGGGGACAGTGAGGGAGCGGGGACAGTGAGGGAGCGGGGACAGTGAGGGGGTCAGTGAGGGGGCGGGGTCAGTGAGGGGGCGGGGACAGTGAGGGGGACAGTGAGGGAGCGGTGACAGTGAGGGGGCGGGGACAGTGAGGGGCGGGGACAGTGAGGGGGACAGTGAGGGGGCGGGGGACAGTGAGCGGGCGGGGACAGTGAGGGGGCGGGGACAGTGAGGGGGACAGTGAGGGAGCGGGGACAGTGAGGGGCGGGGACAGTGAGGGAGCGGGGACAGTGAGGGGGGCGGGGACAGTGAGGGGGGCGGGGTCAGTGAGGGGGCGGGGTCAGTGAGGGGGCGGGGTCAGTGAGGGGGCGGGGTCAGTGAGGGGGCGGGGACAGTGAGGGAGCGGGGTCAGTGAGGGGGCGGGGACAGTGAGGGGGCGGGGACAGTGAGGGGGCGGGGTCAGTGAGGGAGCGGGGACAGTGAGGGGGGCGGGGTCAGTGAGGGAGCGGGGACAGTGAGGGGGGCGGGGTCAGTGAGGGAGCAGGGTCAGTGAGGGGGCGGGGACAGTGAGGGGGCGGGGTCAGTGAGGGGGCGGGGACAGTGAGGGAGCGGGGACAGTGAGGGGGTGGGGACAGTGAGGGGGCGGGGTCAGTGAGGGGGCGGGGACAGTGAGGGAGCGGGGACAGTGAGGGAGCGGGGTCACTGAGGGGGCGGGGTCAGTGAGGGGGCGGGGACAGTGAGGGGGACAGTGAGGGGGCGGGGACAGTGAGGGAGCGGGGTCAGTGAGGGGGCGGGGACAGTGAGGGGGCGGGGACAGTGAGGGAGCGGGGACAGTGAGAGGGTGGGGACAGTGAGGGGGCGGGGTCAGTGAGGGAGCGGGGTCAGTGAGGGAGCGGGGACAGTGAGGGGGACAGTGAGGGAGCGGGGACAGTGAGGGGGCGGGGACAGTGAGGGGGCGGGGACAGTGAGGGGGCGGGGACAGTGAGGGAGCGGGGACAGTGAGGGGGCGGGGACAGTGAGGGGGACAGTGAGGGAGCGGGGACAGTGAGGGGGTGGGGACAGTGAGGGGGCGGGGACAGTGAGGGAGCGGGGTCAGTGAGGGAGCGGGGACAGTGAGGGAGCGGGGACAGTGAGGGGGCGGGGTCAGTGAGGGGGCGGGGTCAGTGAGGGGGCGGGGACAGTGAGGGGGCGGGGACAGTGAGGGGGCGGGGACAGTGAGGGGGCGGGGACAGTGAGGGAGCGGGGTCAGTGAGGGGGCGGGGACAGTGAGGGAGCGGGGACAGTGAGGGGGCGGGGTCAGTGAGGGGGCGGGGACAGTGAGGGGACGGGGACAGTGAGGGGGTCATTGAGGGAGCGGGGACAGTGAGGGGGCGGGGACAGTGAGGGGGCGGGGTCAGTGAGGGAGCGGGGACAGTGAGGGAGCGGGGATAGTGAGGGGGCGGGGACAGTGAGGGGGCGGGGACAGTGAGGGGGCGGGGACAGTGAGGGAGCGGGGTCAGTGAGGGGGCGGGGACAGTGAGGGGGCGGGGACAGTGAGGGGGCGGGGTCAGTAAGGGAGCGGGGACAGTGAGGAGGACAGTGAGGGGGCGGGGACAGTGAGGGAGCGGGGTCAGTGAGGGAGCGGGGTCAGTGAGGGAGCGGGCACAGTGAGGGGGCGGGGACAGTGAGGGGGCGGGGACAGTGAGTGGTCGGGGTCAGTGAGGGGGCGGGGTCAGTGAGGGGGCGGGGTCAGTGAGGGAGCGGGGACAGTGAGGGGGCGGAGACAGTGAGTGGGCGGGGTCAGTGAGGGGGCGGGGACAGTGAGGGGGCGGGGACAGTGAGGGGGCGGGGACAGTGAGGGAGCGGGGACAGTGAGGGGGCGGGGACAGTGAGGGGGCGGGGACAGTGAGGGAGCGGGGACAGTGAGGGGGCGGGGACAGTGAGGGAGCGGGGACAGTGAGGGAGCGGGGACAGTGAGGGGGCGGGGACAGTGAGGGAGCGGGGTCAGTGAGGGGGACAGTGAGGGGGCGGGGTCAGTGAGGGGGCGGGGACAGTGAGGGGGACAGTGAGGGAGCGGGGACAGTGAGGGGGCGGGGACAGTGAGGGGCGGGGACAGTGAGGGGGACAGTGAGGGGGCGGGGGACAGTGAGGGGGCGGGGACAGTGAGGGGGCGGGGACAGTGAGGGGGACAGTGAGGGAGCGGGGACAGTGAGGGGCGGGGACAGTGAGGGAGCGGGGACAGTGAGGGGGGCGGGGACAGTGAGGGGGCGGGGTCAGTGAGGGAGCGGGGACAGTGAGGGGGGCGGGGTCAGCGAGGGAGCAGGGTCAGTGAGGGGGCGGGGACAGTGAGGGGGCGGGGTCAGTGAGGGGGCGGGGACAGTGAGGGAGCGGGGACAGTGAGGGGGCGGGGACAGTGAGGGGGCGGGGACAGTGAGGGAGCGGGGACAGTGAGGGGGCGGGGACAGTGAGGGGCGGGGACAGTGAGGGGGACAGTGAGGGGGCGGGGGACAGTGAGGGGGCGGGGACAGTGAGGGGGCGGGGACAGTGAGGGGGGCAGTGAGGGGGACAGTGAGGGAGCGGGGACAGTGAGGGGCGGGGACAGTGAGGGGGCGGGGACAGTGAGGGAGCGGGGACAGTGAGGGAGCGGGGACAGTGAGGGGGTCAGTGAGGGGGCGGGGTCAGTGAGGGGGCGGGGACAGTGAGGGGGACAGTGAGGGAGCGGTGACAGTGAGGGGGCGGGGACAGTGAGGGGCGGGGACAGTGAGGGGGACAGTGAGGGGGCGGGGGACAGTGAGGGGGCGGGGACAGTGAGGGGGCGGGGACAGTGAGGGGGACAGTGAGGGAGCGGGGACAGTGAGGGGCGGGGACAGTGAGGGAGCGGGGACAGTGAGGGGGGCGGGGACAGTGAGGGGGGCGGGGTCAGTGAGGGAGCGGGGACAGTGAGGGGGGCGGGGTCAGTGAGGGAGCAGGGTCAGTGAGGGGGCGGGGACAGTGAGGGGGCGGGGTCAGTGAGGGGGCGGGGACAGTGAGGGAGCGGGGACAGTGAGGGGGTGGGGACAGTGAGGGGGCGGGGTCAGTGAGGGGGCGGGGACAGTGAGGGAGCGGGGTCACTGAGGGGGCGGGGTCAGTGAGGGGGCGGGGACAGTGAGGGGGACAGTGAGGGAGCGGGGACAGTGAGGGGGCGGGGACAGTGAGGGAGCGGGGACAGTGAGGGGGTGGGGACAGTGAGGGGGCGGGGTCAGTGAGGGAGCGGGGTCAGTGAGGGAGCGGGGACAGTGAGGGAGCGGGGACAGTGCGGGGGCGGGGACAGTGAGGGGGACAGTGAGGGAGCGGGGACAGTGAGGGGGCGGGGACAGTGAGGGGGCGGGGACAGTGAGGGGGCGGGGACAGTGAGGGGGCGGGGACAGTGAGGGAGCGGGGACAGTGAGGGGGCGGGGACAGTGAGGGAGCGGGGTCAGTGAGGGAGCGGGGACAGTGAGGGGGCGGGGACAGTGAGGGGGCGGGGTCAGTGAGGGGGCGGGGACAGTGAGGGGGCGGGGACAGTGAGGGAGCGGGGACAGTGAGGGAGCGGGGACAGTGTGGGGGCGGGGTCAGTGAGGGGGCGGGGTCAGTGAGGGGGCGGGGTCAGTGAGGGGGCGGGGTCAGTGAGGGGGCGGGGTCAGTGAGGGGGCGGGGTCAGTGAGGGGACGGGGACAGTGACGGAGCGGGGACAGTGAGGGGGCGGGGGACAGTGAGGGAGCGGGGACAGTGAGGGAGCGGGGACAGTGAGGGGGCGGGGACAGTGAGGGGGCGGGGTCAGTGAGGGAGCGGGGACAGTGAGGGAGCGGGGACAGTGACGGAGCGGGGTCAGTGAGGGGGCGGGGACAGTGAGGGAGCGGGGTCAGTGAGGGGGCGGGGTCAGTGAGGGAGCGGGGACAGTGAGGGGGCGGGGACAGTGAGGGGGCGGGGTCAGTGAGGGGGCGGGGTCAGTGAGGGAGCGGGGACAGTGAGGGGGCGGGGACAGTGAGGGAGCGGGGTCAGTGAGGGGGCGGGGACAGTGAGGGAGCGGGGTCAGTGAGGGGGCGGGGACAGTGAGGGGGTCAGTGAGGGGGCGGGGTCAGTGAGGGGGACAGTGAGGGGGCGGGGACAGTGAGGGGGACAGTGAGGGGGCGGGGACAGTGAGGGGGCGGGGACAGTGAGGGGGCGGGGTCAGTGAGGGGGACAGTGAGGGAGCGGGGACAGTGAGGGGGCGGGGACAGTGAGGGGGACAGTGAGGGGGCGGGGACAGTGAGGGGGCGGGGACAGTGAGGGGGCGGGGTCAGTGAGGGGGACAGTGAGGGGGCGGGGACAGTGAGGGGGCGGGGACAGTGAGGGGGCGGGGACAGTGAGGGGCGGGGACAGTGAGGGGGCGGGGTCAGTGAGGGAGACAGTGAGGGGCGGGGACAGTGAGGGGGCGGGGACAGTGAGGGGGCGGGGACAGTGAGGGGCGGGGACAGTGAGGGGGCGGGGTCAGTGAGGGAGCGGGGACAGTGAGGGGCGGGGACAGTGAGGGTGCGGGGACAGTGAGGGGGGCGGGGTCAGTGAGGGAGCGGGGACAGTGAGGGGCGGGGACAGTGAGGGTGCGGGGACAGTGAGGGGGCGGGGTCAGTGAGGGGGCGGGGACAGTGAGGGAGCGGGGACAGTGAGGGAGCGGGGACAGTGAGGGGGTCAGTGAGGGGGCGGGGTCAGTGAGGGGGCGGGGACAGTGAGGGGGACAGTGAGGGAGCGGTGACAGTGGGCGGGGGACAGTGAGGGGGCGGGGACAGTGAGGGGGACAGTGAGGGAGCGGGGACAGTGAGGGGCGGGGACAGTGAGGGAGCGGGGACAGTGAGGGGGCGGGGACAGTGAGGGGGACAGTGAGGGAGCGGGGACAGTGAGGGGCGGGGACAGTGAGGGAGCGGGGACAGTGAGGGGGGCGGGGACAGTGAGGGGGGCGGGGTCAGTGAGGGAGCGGGGACAGTGAGGGGGGCGGGGTCAGTGAGGGAGCAGGGTCAGTGAGGGGGCGGGGACAGTGAGGGGGCGGGGTCAGTGAGGGGGCGGGGACAGTGAGGGAGCGGGGACAGTGAGGGGGTGGGGACAGTGAGGGGGCGGGGTCAGTGAGGGGGCGGGGACAGTGAGGGAGCGGGGTCACTGAGGGGGCGGGGTCAGTGAGGGGGCGGGGACAGTGAGGGGGACAGTGAGGGAGCGGGGACAGTGAGGGGGCGGGGACAGTGAGGGAGCGGGGACAGTGAGGGGGTGCTGACAGTGAGGGGGCGGGGTCAGTGAGGGAGCGGGGTCAGTGAGGGAGCGGGGACAGTGAGGGAGCGGGGACAGTGCGGGGGCGGGGACAGTGAGGGGGACAGTGAGGGAGCGGGGACAGTGAGGGGGCGGGGACAGTGAGGGGGCGGGGACAGTGAGGGGGCGGGGACAGTGAGGGGGCGGGGACAGTGAGGGGGACAGTGAGGGAGCGGGGACAGTGAGGGGGCGGGGACAGTGAGGGGGCGGGGTCAGTGAGGGAGCGGGGACAGTGAGGGAGCGGGGATAGTGAGGGGGCGGGGACAGTGAGGGGGCGGGGACAGTGAGGGGGCGGGGACAGTGAGGGAGCGGGGTCAGTGAGGGAGCGGGGACAGTGAGGGGGCGGGGACAGTGAGTGGTCGGGGTCAGTGAGGGGGCGGGGTCAGTGAGGGGGCGGGGTCAGTGAGGGAGCGGGGACAGTGAGGGGGCGGGGACAGTGAGGGGGCGGGGACAGTGAGGGGCGGGGACAGTGAGGGAGCGGGGTCAGTGAGGGAGCGGGGACAGTGAGGGGGCGGGGACAGTGAGTGGTCGGGGTCAGTGAGGGGGCGGGGTCAGTGAGGGGGCGGGGTCAGTGAGGGGGCGGGGACAGTGAGGGGGCGGGGACAGTGAGTGGGCGGGGTCAGTGAGGGGGCGGGGACAGTGAGGGGGCGGGGACAGTGAGGGAGCGGGGACAGTGAGGGTGCGGGGACAGTGAGGGGGCGGGGACAGTGAGGGAGCGGGGACAGTGAGGGGGACAGTGAGGGGGCGGGGACAGTGAGGGGGCGGGGACAGTGAGGGGGCGGGGACAGTGAGGGAGCGGGGGTCAGTGAGGGGGCGGGGACAGTGAGGGGGCGGGGACAGTGAGGGGGCGGGGACAGTGAGGAGGACAGTGAGGGGGCGGGGACAGTGAGGGAGCGGGGTCAGTGAGGGAGCGGGGACAGTGAGGGAGCGGGGTCAGTGAGGGAGCGGGCACAGTGAGGGGGCGGGGACAGTGAGGGGGCGGGGACAGTGAGTGGTCGGGGTCAGTGAGGGGGCGGGGTCAGTGAGGGGGCGGGGTCAGTGAGGGAGCGGGGACAGTGAGGGGGCGGGGACAGTGAGTGGGCGGGGTCAGTGAGGGGGCGGGGACAGTGAGGGGGCGGGGACAGTGAGGGGGCGGGGACAGTGAGGGAGCGGGGACAGTGAGGGGGCGGGGACAGTGAGGGAGCGGGGACAGTGAGGGAGCGGGGACAGTGAGGGGGTCAGTGAGGGGGCGGGGTCAGTGAGGGGGAGGGGACAGTGAGGGGGACAGTGAGGGAGCGGGGACAGTGAGGGGGCGGGGACAGTGAGGGGCGGGGACAGTGAGGGGGACAGTGAGGGGGCGGGGGACAGTGAGGGGGCGGGGACAGTGAGGGGGCGGGGACAGTGAGGGGGACAGTGAGGGAGCGGGGTCAGTGAGGGGGCGGGGACAGTGAGGGAGCGGGGACAGTGAGGGGGGCGGGGACAGTGAGGGGGGCGGGGTCAGTGAGGGAGCGGGGACAGTGAGGGGGGCGGGGTCAGTGAGGGAGCAGGGTCAGTGAGGGGGCGGGGACAGTGAGGGGGCGGGGTCAGTGAGGGGGCGGGGACAGTGAGGGAGCGGGGACAGTGAGGGGGCGGGGGACAGTGAGGGGGACAGTGAGGGAGCGGGGACAGTGAGGGGGCGGGGACAGTGAGGGGCGGGGACAGTGAGGGGGACAGTGAGGGGGCGGGGGACAGTGAGGGGGCGGGGACAGTGAGGGGGCGGGGACAGTGAGGGGGGCAGTGAGGGGGACAGTGAGGGAGCGGGGACAGTGAGGGAGCGGGGACAGTGAGGGGGGCGGGGACAGTGAGGGGGGCGGGGTCAGTGAGGGAGCGGGGACAGTGAGGGGGGCGGGGTCAGTGAGGGAGCAGGGTCAGTGAGGGGGCGGGGACAGTGAGGGGGCGGGGTCAGTGAGGGGGACAGTGAGGGAGCGGGGACAGTGAGGGGGCGGGGACAGTGAGGGGGACAGTGAGGGGGCGGGGACAGTGAGGGGGACAGTGAGGGGGCGGGGACAGTGAGGGGGCGGGGACAGTGAGGGGGCGGGGTCAGTGAGGGGGACAGTGAGGGAGCGGGGACAGTGAGGGGGCGGGGACAGTGAGGGGGACAGTGAGGGGGCGGGGACAGTGAGGGGGCGGGGACAGTGAGGGGGCGGGGTCAGTGAGGGGGACAGTGAGGGGCGGGGACAGTGAGGGGGCGGGGTCAGTGAGGGAGCGGGGACAGTGAGGGGCGGGGACAGTGAGGGTGCGGGGACAGTGAGGGAGCGGGGACAGTGAGGGGGCGGGGACAGTGAGGGAGCGGGGACAGTGAGGGAGCGGGGACAGTGAGGGGGTCAGTGAGGGGGCGGGGTCAGTGAGGGGGCGGGGACAGTGAGGGGGACAGTGAGGGAGCGGTGACAGTGAGGGGGCGGGGACAGTGAGGGGCGGGGACAGTGAGGGGGACAGTGAGGGGGCGGGGGACAGTGAGGGGGCGGGGACAGTGAGGGGGCGGGGACAGTGAGGGGGACAGTGAGGGAGCGGGGACAGTGAGGGGCGGGGACAGTGAGGGAGCGGGGACAGTGAGGGGGCGGGGACAGTGAGGGGGACAGTGAGGGAGCGGGGACAGTGAGGGGCGGGGACAGTGAGGGAGCGGGGACAGTGAGGGGGGCGGGGACAGTGAGGGGGGCGGGGTCAGTGAGGGAGCGGGGACAGTGAGGGGGGCGGGGTCAGTGAGGGAGCAGGGTCAGTGAGGGGGCGGGGACAGTGAGGGGGCGGGGTCAGTGAGGGGGCGGGGACAGTGAGGGAGCGGGGACAGTGAGGGGGTGGGGACAGTGAGGGGGCGGGGTCAGTGAGGGGGCGGGGACAGTGAGGGAGCGGGGTCACTGAGGGGGCGGGGTCAGTGAGGGGGCGGGGACAGTGAGGGGGACAGTGAGGGAGCGGGGACAGTGAGGGGGCGGGGACAGTGAGGGAGCGGGGACAGTGAGGGGGTGCTGACAGTGAGGGGGCGGGGTCAGTGAGGGAGCGGGGTCAGTGAGGGAGCGGGGACAGTGAGGGAGCGGGGACAGTGCGGGGGCGGGGACAGTGAGGGGGACAGTGAGGGAGCGGGGACAGTGAGGGGGCGGGGACAGTGAGGGGGCGGGGACAGTGAGGGGGCGGGGACAGTGAGGGGGCGGGGACAGTGAGGGGGACAGTGAGGGAGCGGGGACAGTGAGGGGGCGGGGACAGTGAGGGGGCGGGGTCAGTGAGGGAGCGGGGACAGTGAGGGAGCGGGGATAGTGAGGGGGCGGGGACAGTGAGGGGGCGGGGACAGTGAGGGGGCGGGGACAGTGAGGGAGCGGGGACAGTGAGGGAGCGGGGATAGTGAGGGGGCGGGGACAGTGAGGGAGCGGGGTCAGTGAGGGGGACAGTGAGGGAGCGGGGATAGTGAGGGGGCGGGGACAGTGAGGGAGCGGGGACAGTGAGGGGGCGGGGACAGTGAGGGGGCGGGGATAGTGAGGGGGCGGGGACAGTGAGGGGGCGGGGTCAGTGAGGGGGACAGTGAGGGAGCGGGGATAGTGAGGGGGCGGGGACAGTGAGGGAGCGGGGACAGTGAGGGGGCGGGGACAGTGAGGGGGCGGGGACAGTGAGGGAGCGGGGATAGTGAGGGGGCGGGGACAGTGAGGGGGCGGGGACAGTGAGGGGGCGGGGTCAGTGAGGGAGCGGGGACAGTGAGGGGGCGGGGACAGTGAGTGGTCGGGGTCAGTGAGGGGGCGGGGTCAGTGAGGGGGCGGGGTCAGTGAGGGAGCGGGGACAGTGAGGGAGCGGGCACAGTGAGGGAGCGGGGACAGTGAGGGGGCGGGGACAGTGAGTGGTCGGGGTCAGTGAGGGGGCGGGGTCAGTGAGGGGGCGGGGTCAGTGAGGGGGCGGGGACAGTGAGGGGGCGGGGACAGTGAGTGGGCGGGGTCAGTGAGGGGGCGGGGACAGTGAGGGGGCGGGGACAGTGAGGGAGCGGGGACAGTGAGGGTGCGGGGACAGTGAGGGGGCGGGGACAGTGAGGGAGCGGGGACAGTGAGGGGGACAGTGAGGGGGCGGGGACAGTGAGGGGGCGGGGACAGTGAGGGGGCGGGGACAGTGAGGGAGCGGGGTCAGTGAGGGGGCGGGGACAGTGAGGGGGCGGGGACAGTGAGGGGGCGGGGACAGTGAGGAGGACAGTGAGGGGGCGGGGACAGTGAGGGAGCGGGGTCAGTGAGGGAGCGGGGACAGTGAGGGAGCGGGGTCAGTGAGGGAGCGGGCACAGTGAGGGGGCGGGGACAGTGAGGGGGCGGGGACAGTGAGTGGTCGGGGTCAGTGAGGGGGCGGGGTCAGTGAGGGGGCGGGGTCAGTGAGGGAGCGGGGACAGTGAGGGGGCGGGGACAGTGAGTGGGCGGGGTCAGTGAGGGGGCGGGGACAGTGAGGGGGCGGGGACAGTGAGGGGGCGGGGACAGTGAGGGAGCGGGGACAGTGAGGGGGCGGGGACAGTGAGGGAGCGGGGACAGTGAGGGAGCGGGGACAGTGAGGGGGTCAGTGAGGGGGCGGGGTCAGTGAGGGGGAGGGGACAGTGAGGGGGACAGTGAGGGAGCGGGGACAGTGAGGGGGCGGGGACAGTGAGGGGCGGGGACAGTGAGGGGGACAGTGAGGGGGCGGGGGACAGTGAGGGGGCGGGGACAGTGAGGGGGCGGGGACAGTGAGGGGGACAGTGAGGGAGCGGGGTCAGTGAGGGGGCGGGGACAGTGAGGGAGCGGGGACAGTGAGGGGGGCGGGGACAGTGAGGGGGGCGGGGTCAGTGAGGGAGCGGGGACAGTGAGGGGGGCGGGGTCAGTGAGGGAGCAGGGTCAGTGAGGGGGCGGGGACAGTGAGGGGGCGGGGTCAGTGAGGGGGCGGGGACAGTGAGGGAGCGGGGACAGTGAGGGGGCGGGGACAGTGAGGGGGACAGTGAGGGAGCGGGGACAGTGAGGGGGCGGGGACAGTGAGGGGCGGGGACAGTGAGGGGGACAGTGAGGGGGCGGGGGACAGTGAGGGGGCGGGGACAGTGAGGGGGCGGGGACAGTGAGGGGGGCAGTGAGGGGGACAGTGAGGGAGCGGGGACAGTGAGGGAGCGGGGACAGTGAGGGGGGCGGGGACAGTGAGGGGGGCGGGGTCAGTGAGGGAGCGGGGACAGTGAGGGGGGCGGGGTCAGTGAGGGAGCAGGGTCAGTGAGGGGGCGGGGACAGTGAGGGGGCGGGGTCAGTGAGGGGGACAGTGAGGGAGCGGGGACAGTGAGGGGGCGGGGACAGTGAGGGGGACAGTGAGGGGGCGGGGACAGTGAGGGGGACAGTGAGGGGGCGGGGACAGTGAGGGGGCGGGGACAGTGAGGGGGCGGGGTCAGTGAGGGGGACAGTGAGGGAGCGGGGACAGTGAGGGGGCGGGGACAGTGAGGGGGACAGTGAGGGGGCGGGGACAGTGAGGGGGCGGGGACAGTGAGGGGGCGGGGTCAGTGAGGGGGACAGTGAGGGGGCGGGGACAGTGAGGGGGCGGGGACAGTGAGGGGCGGGGACAGTGAGGGGGCGGGGTCAGTGAGGGAGACAGTGAGGGGCGGGGACAGTGAGGGGGCGGGGACAGTGAGGGGGCGGGGACAGTGAGGGGCGGGGACAGTGAGGGGGCGGGGTCAGTGAGGGAGCGGGGACAGTGAGGGGCGGGGACAGTGAGGGTGCGGGGACAGTGAGGGAGCGGGGACAGTGAGGGGGCGGGGACAGTGAGGGAGCGGGGACAGTGAGGGAGCGGGGACAGTGAGGGGGTCAGTGAGGGGGCGGGGTCAGTGAGGGGGCGGGGACAGTGAGGGGGACAGTGAGGGAGCGGTGACAGTGAGGGGGCGGGGACAGTGAGGGGCGGGGACAGTGAGGGGGACAGTGAGGGGGCGGGGGACAGTGAGGGGGCGGGGACAGTGAGGAGGCGGGGACAGTGAGGGGGACAGTGAGGGAGCGGGGACAGTGAGGGGCGGGGACAGTGAGGGAGCGGGGACAGTGAGGGGGGCGGGGACAGTGAGGGGGGCGGGGTCAGTGAGGGAGCGGGGACAGTGAGGGGGGCGGGGTCAGTGAGGGAGCAGGGTCAGTGAGGGGGCGGGGACAGTGAGGGGGCGGGGTCAGTGAGGGGGCGGGGACAGTGAGGGAGCGGGGACAGTGAGGGGGTGGGGACAGTGAGGGGGCGGGGTCAGTGAGGGGGCGGGGACAGTGAGGGAGCGGGGTCACTGAGGGGGCGGGGTCAGTGAGGGGGCGGGGACAGTGAGGGGGACAGTGAGGGAGCGGGGACAGTGAGGGGGCGGGGACAGTGAGGGAGCGGGGACAGTGAGGGGGTGGGGACAGTGAGGGGGCGGGGTCAGTGAGGGAGCGGGGTCAGTGAGGGGACGGGGACAGTGAGGGAGCGGGGACAGTGCGGGGGCGGGGACAGTGAGGGGGACAGTGAGGGAGCGGGGACAGTGAGGGGGCGGGGACAGTGAGGGGGCGGGGACAGTGAGGGGGCGGGGACAGTGAGGGGGCGGGGACAGTGAGGGGGACAGTGAGGGAGCGGGGACAGTGAGGGGGCGGGGACAGTGAGGGGGCGGGGACAGTGAGGGAGCGGGGTCAGTGAGGGAGCGGGGACAGTGAGGGAGCGGGGACAGTGAGGGGGCGGGGTCAGTGAGGGGGCGGGGACAGTGAGGGGGCGGGGACAGTGAGGGAGCGGGGACAGTGAGGGGGCGGGGACAGTGAGGGGACGGGGACAGTGAGGGGGTCATTGAGGGAGCGGGGACAGTGAGGGGGCGGGGACAGTGAGGGGGCGGGGTCAGTGAGGGAGCGGGGACAGTGAGGGAGCGGGGATAGTGAGGGGGCGGGGACAGTGAGGGGGCGGGGACAGTGAGGGGGCGGGGACAGTGAGGGAGCGGGGTCAGTGAGGGAGCGGGGACAGTGAGGGGGCGGGGACAGTGAGTGGTCGGGGTCAGTGAGGGGGCGGGGTCAGTGAGGGGGCGGGGTCAGTGAGGGAGCGGGGACAGTGAGGGAGCGGGGACAGTGAGGGAGCGGGGACAGTGAGGGGGCGGGGACAGTGAGTGGTCGGGGTCAGTGAGGGGGCGGGGTCAGTGAGGGGGCGGGGTCAGTGAGGGGGCGGGGACAGTGAGGGGGCGGGGACAGTGAGTGGGCGGGGTCAGTGAGGGGGCGGGGACAGTGAGGGGGCGGGGACAGTGAGGGAGCGGGGACAGTGAGGGTGCGGGGACAGTGAGGGGGCGGGGACAGTGAGGGAGCGGGGACAGTGAGGGGGACAGTGAGGGGGCGGGGACAGTGAGGGAGCGGGGTCAGTGAGGGGGCGGGGACAGTGAGGGAGCGGGGTCAGTGAGGGGGCGGGGTCAGTGAGGGGGCGGGGACAGTGAGGGGGCGGGGACAGTGAGGGGGTGGGGACAGTGAGGGGGCGGGGACAGTGAGGAGGACAGTGAGGGGGCGGGGACAGTGAGGGAGCGGGGTCAGTGAGGGAGCGGGGACAGTGAGGGGCGGGGACAGTGAGGGAGCGGGGTCAGTGAGGGAGCGGGCACAGTGAGGGGGCGGGGACAGTGAGGGGGCGGGGACAGTGAGTGGTCGGGGTCAGTGAGGGGGCGGGGTCAGTGAGGGGGCGGGGTCAGTGAGGGAGCGGGGACAGTGAGGGGGCGGGGACAGTGAGTGGGCGGGGTCAGTGAGGGGGCGGGGACAGTGAGGGGGCGGGGACAGTGAGGGAGCGGGGACAGTGAGGGGGCGGGGACAGTGAGGGAGCGGGGACAGTGAGGGAGCGGGGACAGTGAGGGGGTCAGTGAGGGGGCGGGGTCAGTGAGGGGGAGGGGACAGTGAGGGGGACAGTGAGGGAGCGGGGACAGTGAGGGGGCGGGGACAGTGAGGGGCGGGGACAGTGAGGGGACAGTGAGGGGGCGGGGGACAGTGAGGGGGCGGGGACAGTGAGGGGGCGGGGACAGTGAGGGGGAAAGTGAGGGAGCGGGGTCAGTGAGGGGGGCGGGGTCAGTGAGGGAGCAGGGTCAGTGAGGGGGCGGGGACAGTGAGGGGGCGGGGTCAGTGAGGGGGCGGGGACAGTGAGGGAGCGGGGACAGTGAGGGGGCGGGGACAGTGAGGGGGACAGTGAGGGAGCGGGGACAGTGAGGGGGCGGGGACAGTGAGGGGCGGGGACAGTGAGGGGGACAGTGAGGGGGCGGGGACAGTGAGGCGGCGGGGACAGTGAGGGGGACAGTGAGGGGGCGGGGACAGTGAGGGGGGCAGTGAGGGGAACAGTGAGGGAGCGGGGACAGTGAGGGAGCGGGGACAGTGAGGGGGGCGGGGACAGTGAGGGGGGCGGGGTCAGTGAGGGAGCGGGGACAGTGAGGGGGGCGGGGTCAGTGAGGGAGCAGGGTCAGTGAGGGGGCGGGGACAGTGAGGGGGTGGGGTCAGTGAGGGGGCGGGGACAGTGAGGGAGCGGGGACAGTGAGGGGGTGGGGACAGTGAGGGGGCGGGGTCAGTGAGGGGGCGGGGACAGTGAGGGAGCGGGGTCACTGAGGGGGCGGGGACAGTGAGGGGGTGGGGACAGTGAGGGGGCGGGGACAGTGAGGGAGCGGGGACAGTGAGGGAGCGGGGACAGTGAGGGGGCGGGGACAGTGAGGGGGCGGGGACAGTGAGGGTGCGGGGACAGTGAGGGGGCGGGGACAGTGAGGGAGCGGGGACAGTGAGGGGGACAGTGAGGGGGCGAGGACAGTGAGGGAGCGGGGTCAGTGAGGGGGCGGGGACAGTGAGGGGGCGGGGACAGTGAGGGAGCGGGGACAGTGAGGGGGCGGGGTCAGTGAGGGAGCGGGGACAGTGAGGGTGCGGGGACAGTGAGGGGGACAGTGAGGGGGCGGGGACAGTGAGGGGGCGGGGACAGTGAGGGGGCGGGGTCAGTAAGGGAGCGGGGACAGTGAGGGGGACAGTGAGGGGGACAGTGAGGGAGCGGGGACAGTGAGGGGGCGGGGACAGTGAGGGGGACATTGAGGGGGCGGGGACAGTGAGGGGGCGGGGACAGTGAGGGGGCGGGGTCAGTAAGGGAGCGGGGACAGTGAGGGGGACAGTGAGGGAGCGGGGACAGTGAGGGGGTGGGGACAGTGAGGGAGCGGGGACAGTGAGGGAGCGCGGTCAGTGAGGGGGTGGGGACAGTGAGGGGGCGGGGAAAGTGAGGGGGCGGGGACAGTGAGGGGGCGGGGTCAGTGAGGGGGCGGGGACAGTGAGGGGGCGGGGACAGTGAGGGGGCGGGGTCAGTGAGGGGGCGGGGACAGTGAGGGGGCGGGGTCAGTGAGGGGGCGGGGACAGTGAGGGGGCGGGGACAGTGAGGGAGCGGGGTCAGTGAGGGGGCGGGGTCAGTGAGGGAGCGGGGACAGTGAGGGAGCGGGGACAGTGAGGGGGCGGGGACAGTGAGGGAGCGGGGACAGTGAGGGAGCGGGGACAGTGAGGCGGCGGGGACAGTGAGGGGGCGGGGTCAGTGAGGGAGCGGGGACAGTGAGGGAGCGGGGACAGTGACGGAGCGGGGTCAGTGAGGGGGCGGGGACAGTGAGGGAGCGGGGTCAGTGAGGGGGCGGGGTCAGTGAGGGAGCGGGGACAGTGAGGGGGCGGGGACAGTGAGGGGGCGGGGTCAGTGAGGGGGCGGGGTCAGTGAGGGAGCGGGGACAGTGAGGGGGCGGGGACAGTGAGGGAGCGGGGTCAGTGAGGGGGCGGGGACAGTGAGGGAGCGGGGTCAGTGAGGGGGCGGGGACAGTGAGGGGGTCAGTGAGGGGGCGGGGTCAGTGAGGGGGACAGTGAGGGGGCGGGGACAGTGAGGGAGCGGGGACAGTGAGGGGGCGGGGACAGTGAGGGGGACAGTGAGGGGGCGGGGACAGTGAGGGGGCGGGGACAGTGAGGGGGCGGGGTCAGTGAGGGGGACAGTGAGGGGGCGGGGACAGTGAGGGGGCGGGGACAGTGAGGGGGCGGGGACAGTGAGGGGCGGGGACAGTGAGGGGGCGGGGTCAGTGAGGGGGACAGTGAGGGGCGGGGACAGTGAGGGGGCGGGGACAGTGAGGGGGCGGGGACAGTGAGGGGGCGGGGACAGTGAGGGGGCGGGGACAGTGAGGGGGCGGGGTCAGTGAGGGAGCGGGGACAGTGAGGGGCGGGGACAGTGAGGGGGCGGGGACAGTGAGGGAGCGGGGACAGTGAGGGGGCGGGGACAGTGAGGGGACGGGGACAGTGAGGGGGGCGGGGTCAGTGAGGGAGCGGGGACAGTGAGGGGGGCGGGGTCAGTGAGGGAGCGGGGTCAGTGAGGGAGCGGGGACAGTGAGGGGGCGGGGTCAGTGAGGGGGCGGGGACAGTGAGGGAGCGGGGACAGTGAAGGGGCGGGGTCAGTGAGGGGGCGGGGACAGTGAGGGGGCGGGGTCAGTGAGGGGGCGGGGACAGTGAGGGGGCGGGGTCAGTGAGGGGGCGGGGACAGTGAGGGGGCGGGGTCAGTGAGGGGGCGGGGACAGTGAGGGAGCGGGGACAGTGAGGGGGCGGGGACAGTGAGGGGGCGGGGTCAGTGAGGGGGCGGGGACAGTGAGGGGGCGGGGACAGTGAGGGGGCGGGGACAGTGAGGGGGCGGGGACAGTGAGGGGGCGGGGTCAGTGAGGGGGCGGGGACAGTGAGGGAGCGGGGTCAGTGAGGGGGCGGGGACAGTGAGGGGGCGGGGTCAGTAAGGGGGCGGGGTCAGTGAGGGGGCGGGGACAGTGAGGGGGCGGGGTCAGTGAGGGAGCGGGGACAGTGAGGGGGCGGGGACAGTGAGGGGGCGGGGACAGTGAGGGGGCGGGGTCAGTGAGGGAGCGGGGACAGTGAGGGGGCGGGGTCAGTGAGGGGGCGGGGACAGTGAGGGGGCGGGGTCAGTGAGGGAGCGGGGACAGTGAGGGGGCGGGGTCAGTGAGGGAGCGGGGACAGTGAGGGGGCGGGGACAGTGAGGGGGCGGGGACAGTGAGGGGGACAGTGAGGGAGCGGGGACAGTGAGGGGGGCGGGGTCAGTGAGGGGGCGGGGACAGTGAGGGGGCGGGGACAGTGAGGGAGCGGGGACAGTGAGGGGGCGGGGTCAGTGAGGGGGCGGGGACAGTGAGGGAGCGGGGTCAGTGAGGGGGCGGGGACAGTGAGGGGGCGGGGACAGTGAGGGGGCGGGGTCAGTGAGGGGGCGGGGACAGTGAGGGAGCGGGGACAGTGAGGGGGCGGGGACAGTGAGGGGGCGGGGACAGTGAGGGAGCGGGGTCAGTGAGGGGGTGGGGTCAGTGAGGGGGTGGGGACAGTGAGGGAGCGGGGACAGTGAGGGGGCGGGGTCAGTGAGGGGGCGGGGTCAGTGAGGGGGACAGTGAGGGGGCGGGGACAGTGAGGGAGCGGGGTCAGTGAGGGGGCGGGGACAGTGAGGGAGCGGGGACAGTGAGGGAGCGGGGACAGTGAGGGGGCGGGGACAGTGAGGGGGCGGGGACAGTGAGGGGGCGGGGTCAGTGAGGGGGCGGGGACAGTGAGGGGGCGGGGACAGTGAGGGAGCGGGGACAGTGAGGGGGACAGTGAGGGGGCGGGGACAGTGAGGGAGCGGGTTCAGTGAGGGAGCGGGGACAGTGAGGGGGCGGGGTCAGTGAGGGGGCGGGGACAGTGAGGGAGCGGGGACAGTGAGGGGGCGGGGTCAGTGAGGGGGCGGGGACAGTGAGGGAGCGGGGACAGTGAGGGGGCGGGGACAGTGAGGGGGCGGGGTCAGTGAGGGGGCGGGGTCAGTGAAGGGGCGGGGACAGTGAGGGGGCGGGGTCAGTGAGGGGGCGGGGACAGTGAGGGAGCGGGGACAGTGAGGGGGCGGGGACAGTGAGGGGGCGGGGTCAGTGAGGGGGCGGGGACAGTGAGGGAGCGGGTTCAGTGAGGGAGCGGGTTCAGTGAGGGGGCGGGGTCAGTGAGGGGGTCAGTGAGGGGGCGGGGACAGTGAGGGGGCGGGGACAGTGAGGGGGCGGGGTCAGTGAGGGAGCGGGGACAGTGAGTGGGCGGGGACAGTGAGGGGGCGGGGTCAGTGAGGGAGCGGGGACAGTGAGTGGGCGGGGACAGTGAGGGGGCGGGGACAGTGAGGGAGCGGGGACAGTGAGGGGGCGGGGACAGTGAGGGGACGGGGACAGTGAGGGGGCGGGGACAGTGAGGGGGCGGGGTCAGTGAGGGGGCGGGGACAGTGAGGGGGCGGGGACAGTGAGGGGGCGGGGACAGTGAGGGGGCGGGGACAGTGAGGGGGCGGGGACAGTGAGTGGGCGGGGTCAGTGAGGGGGCGGGGTCAGTGAGGGGGCGGGGACAGTGAGGGAGCGGGGTCAGTGAGGGGGCGGGGACAGTGAGGGGGCGGGGTCAGTGAGGGGGCGGGGTCAGTGAGGGGGCGGGGTCAGTGAGGGAGCTGGGACAGTGAGGGGGCGGGGTCAGTGAGGGGGCGGGGTCAGTGAGGGAGCGGGGACAGTGAGGGGACGGGGTCAGTGAGGGAGCTGGGACAGTGAGGGAGCGGGGACAGTGAGGGAGCGGGGTCAGTGAGGGGGCGGGGTCAGTGAGGGGGCGGGGTCAGTGAGGGGGCGGGGACAGTGAGGGGGCGGGGTCAGTGAGGGGGCGGGGTCAGTGAGGGGGCGGGGACAGTGAGGGGGCGGGGTCAGTGAGGGAGCTGGGACAGTGAGTGGGCGGGGACAGTGAGGGGGCGGGGTCAGTGAGGGAGCGGGGACAGTGAGGGGGCGGGGTCAGTGAGGGGGCGGGGACAGTGAGGGGGCGGGGACAGTGAGGGAGCGGGGACAGTGAGGGGGCGGGGACAGTGAGGGGACGGGGACAGTGAGGGGGGCGGGGTCAGTGAGGGAGCGGGGACAGTGAGGGGGGCGGGGTCAGTGAGGGAGCGGGGTCAGTGAGGGAGCGGGGACAGTGAGGGGGCGGGGTCAGTGAGGGGGCGGGGACAGTGAGGGAGCGGGGACAGTGAGGGGGCGGGGTCAGTGAGGGGGCGGGGACAGTGAGGGGACGGGGACAGTGAGGGGGGCGGGGTCAGTGAGGGAGCGGGGACAGTGAGGGGGGCGGGGTCAGTGAGGGAGCGGGGTCAGTGAGGGAGCGGGGACAGTGAGGGGGCGGGGTCAGTGAGGGGGCGGGGACAGTGAGGGAGCGGGGACAGTGAGGGGGCGGGGTCAGTGAGGGGGCGGGGACAGTGAGGGGGCGGGGTCAGTGAGGGGGCGGGGACAGTGAGGGGGCGGGGTCAGTGAGGGGGCGGGGACAGTGAGGGGGCGGGGTCAGTGAGGGGGCGGGGACAGTGAGGGGGCGGGGTCAGTGAGGGGGCGGGGACAGTGAGGGAGCGGGGTCAGTGAGGGGGCGGGGACAGTGAGGGGGCGGGGTCAGTGAGGGGGTGGGGTCAGTGAGGGGGCGGGGACAGTGAGGGGGCGGGGTCAGTGAGGGAGCGGGGACAGTGAGGGGGCGGGGACAGTGAGGGGGCGGGGACAGTGAGGGGGCGGGGTCAGTGAGGGAGCGGGGACAGTGAGGGGGCGGGGTCAGTGAGGGGGCGGGGACAGTGAGGGGGCGGGGTCAGTGAGGGAGCGGGGACAGTGAGGGGGCGGGGTCAGTGAGGGAGCGGGGACAGTGAGGGGGCGGGGACAGTGAGGGGGCGGGGACAGTGAGGGGGACAGTGAGGGAGCGGGGACAGTGAGGGGGGCGGGGTCAGTGAGGGGGCGGGGACAGTGAGGGGGCGGGGACAGTGAGGGAGCGGGGACAGTGAGGGGGCGGGGTCAGTGAGGGGGCGGGGACAGTGAGGGAGCGGGGTCAGTGAGGGGGCGGGGACAGTGAGGGGGCGGGGACAGTGAGGGGGCGGGGTCAGTGAGGGGGCGGGGACAGTGAGGGAGCGGGGACAGTGAGGGGGCGGGGACAGTGAGGGGGCGGGGACAGTGAGGGAGCGGGGTCAGTGAGGGGGCGGGGTCAGTGAGGGGGCGGGGTCAGTGAGGGGGACAGTGAGGGAGCGGGGTCAGTGAGGGGGCGGGGACAGTGAGGGAGCGGGGACAGTGAGGGGGCGGGGACAGTGAGGGGGCGGGGACAGTGAGGGGGCGGGGTCAGTGAGGGGGCGGGGACAGTGAGGGGGCGGGGACAGTGAGGGAGCGGGGACAGTGAGGGGGACAGTGAGGGGGCGGGGACAGTGAGGGAGCGGGTTCAGTGAGGGAGCGGGGACAGTGAGGGGGCGGGGTCAGTGAGGGGGCGGGGACAGTGAGGGAGCGGGGACAGTGAGGGGGCGGGGTCAGTGAGGGGGCGGGGACAGTGAGGGAGCGGGGACAGTGAGGGGGCGGGGACAGTGAGGGGGCGGGGTCAGTGAGGGGGCGGGGTCAGTGAGGGGGCGGGGACAGTGAGGGGGTGGGGTCAGTGAGGGGGCGGGGACAGTGAGGGAGCGGGGACAGTGAGGGGGCGGGGACAGTGAGGGGGCGGGGTCAGTGAGGGGGCGGGGACAGTGAGGGAGCGGGTTCAGTGAGGGAGCGGGTTCAGTGAGGGGGCGGGGTCAGTGAGGGGGTCAGTGAGGGGGCGGGGACAGTGAGGGGGCGGGGACAGTGAGGGGGCGGGGTCAGTGAGGGAGCGGGGACAGTGAGTGGGCGGGGACAGTGAGGGGGCGGGGTCAGTGAGGGAGCGGGGACAGTGAGTGGGCGGGGACAGTGAGGGGGCGGGGACAGTGAGGGAGCGGGGACAGTGAGGGGGCGGGGACAGTGAGGGGGCGGGGACAGTGAGGGGGCGGGGTCAGTGAGGGGGCGGGGACAGTGAGGGGGCGGGGACAGTGAGGGGGCGGGGACAGTGAGGGGGCGGGGACAGTGAGTGGGCGGGGTCAGTGAGGGGGCGGGGTCAGTGAGGGGGCGGGGACAGTGAGGGAGCGGGGTCAGTGAGGGGGCGGGGACAGTGAGGGGGCGGGGTCAGTGAGGGGGCGGGGACAGTGAGGGGGCGGGATCAGTGAGGGGGCGGGGTCAGTGAGGGGGCGGGGTCAGTGAGGGAGCTGGGACAGTGAGGGGGCGGGGTCAGTGAGGGGGCGGGGTCAGTGAGGGAGCGGGGACAGTGAGGGGACGGGGTCAGTGAGGGAGCTGGGACAGTGAGGGAGCGGGGACAGTGAGGGAGCGGGGTCAGTGAGGGGGCGGGGTCAGTGAGGGGGCGGGGTCAGTGAGGGGGCGGGGACAGTGAGGGGGCGGGGTCAGTGAGGGGGCGGGGTCAGTGAGGGGGCGGGGACAGTGAGGGGGCGGGGTCAGTGAGGGAGGTGGGACAGTGAGTGGGCGGGGACAGTGAGGGGGCGGGGTCAGTGAGGGAGCGGGGACAGTGAGGGGGCGGGGTCAGTGAGGGGGCGGGGACAGTGAGGGGGCGGGGACAGTGAGGGAGCGGGGACAGTGAGGGGGCGGGGACAGTGAGAGGGCGGGGACAGTGAGGGGGCGGGGACAGTGAGGGGGCGGGGACAGTGAGGGGGCGGGGTCAGTGAGGGGGCGGGGACAGTGAGGGGGCGGGGACAGTGAGGGAGCGGGGACAGTGAGGGGGCGGGGACAGTGAGGGGGCGGGGTCAGTGAGGGGGCGGGGACAGTGAGGGGGCGGGGTCAGTGAGGGGGCGGGGACAGTGAGGGGGCGGGGACAGTGAGAGTGTGGGGTCAGTGAGGGGGCGGGGACAGTGAGGGGGCGGGGTCAGTGAGGGAGCGGGGACAGTGAGTGGGCGGGGTCAGTGAGGGGGCGGGGTCAGTGAGGGAGCGGGGTCAGTGAGGGGGTGGGGACAGTGAGGGAGCGGGGACAGTGAGGGAGCGGGGACAGTGAGGGGGCGGGGACAGTGAGGGGCGGGGACAGTGAGGGAGCGGGGTCAGTGAGGGGGCGGGGTCAGTGAGGGGGCGGGGACAGTGAGGGAGCGGGGTCAGTGAGGGAGCGGGGACAGTGAGGGAGCGGGGACAGTGAGGGAGCGGGGACAGTGGGGGAGCGGGGACAGTGGGGGGGCGGGGACAGTGAGGGGGCGGGGTCAGTGAGGGGGCGGGGACAGTGAGGGGGCGGGGTCAGTGAGGGGGCGGGGTCAGTGAGGGGGCGGGGACAGTGAGGGGGCGGGGACAGTGAGGGGGCGGGGACAGTGGGGGGGCGGGGACAGTGAGGGGGCGGGGTCAGTGAGGGGACGGGGACAGTGAGGGGGACAGTGAGGGGGCGGGGTCAGTGAGGGGGCGGGGACAGTGAGGGGGCGGGGTCAGTGAGGGAGCGGGGACAGTGAGGGGACGGGGACAGTGAGGGGGACAGTGAGGGGGCGGGGTCAGTGAGGGGGCGGGGTCAGTGAGGGGACGGGGACAGTGAGGGGGCGGGGTCAGTGAGGGAGCGGGGACAGTGAGGGGACGGGGACAGTGAGGGGGCGGGGTCAGTGAGGGGGCGGGGACAGTGAGGGGGCGGGGACAGTGAGGGGGCGGGGACAGTGAAGGGGCGGGGACAGTGAGGGGGCGGGGACAGTGAGGGGGCGGGGGACAGTGAGGGGGCGGGGTCAGTGAGGGAGCGGGGACAGTGAGGGGGACAGTGAGGGGGCGGGGTCAGTGAGGGGGCGGGGTCAGTGAGGGGGTCAGTGAGGGGGCGGGGACAGTGAGGGAGTGGGGACAGTGAGGGGGCGGGGACAGTGAGGGGGCGGGGACAGTAAGGGGGCGGGGTCAGTGAGGGGGCGGGGACAGTGAGGGAGCGGGGACAGTGAGGGGGTCAGTGAGGGGGCGGGGACAGTGAGGGGGTCAGTGAGGGGGCGGGGTCAGTGAGGGGGTCAGTGAGGGGGCGGGGACAGTGAGGGGGTGGGGACAGTGAGGGGGCGGGGACAGTGAGGGGGCGGGGACAGTGAGGGAGCGGGGACAGTGAGGGGGCGGGGACAGTGAGGGAGTGGGGACAGTGAGGGGGCGGGGACAGTGAGGGGGTGGGGACAGTGAGGGGGCGGGGTCAGTGAGGGAGCGGGGACAGTGAGGGGGTCAGTGAGGGGGCGGGGACAGTGAGGGGGCGGGGTCAGTGAGGGAGCGGGGTCAGTGAGGGGGCGGGGACAGTGAGGGGGCGGGGTCAGTGAGGGGGCGGGGACAGTGAGGGAGCGGGGACAGTGAGGGGGCGGGGACAGTGAGGGGGCGGGGACAGTGAGGGGGCGGGGACAGTGAGGGAGCGGGGACAGTGAGGGGGCGGGGACAGTGAGGGAGCGGGGACAGTGAGGGGGCGGGGACAGTGAGGGGGCGGGGACAGTGAGGGGGCGGGGTCAGTGAGGGGGCGGGGTCAGTGAGGGGGCGGGGACAGTGAGGGGGCGGGGTCAGTGAGGGGGCGGGGACAGTGAGGGGGCGGGGACAGTGAGGGAGCGGGGACAGTGAGGGAGCGGGGACAGTGAGGGGGCGGGGACAGTGAGGGGGCGGGGTCAGTGAGGGGGCGGGGACAGTGAGGGGGCGGGGACAGTGAGGGAGCGGGGACAGTGAGGGGGCGGGGACAGTGAGGGAGCGGGGTCAGTGAGGGGGCGGGGTCAGTGAGGGGGCGGGGTCAGTGAGGGGGCGGGGACAGTGAGGGGGCGGGGACAGTGAGGGGCGGGGTCAGTGAGGGGGCGGGGACAGTGAGGGGGCGGGGTCAGTGAGGGAGAGGGGACAGTGAGGGGGCGGAGACAGTGAGGGGGCGGGGTCAGTGAGGGGGCGGGGACAGTGAGGGGGCGGGGTCAGTGAGGGGGGCGGGGACAGTGAGGGGGCGGGGTCAGTGAGGGGGCGGGGACAGTGAGGGGCGGGGTCAGTGAGGGAGAGGGGACAGTGAGGGGGCGGGGACAGTGAGGGGGCGGGGTCAGTGAGGGGGCGGGGACAGTGAGGGGGCGGGGACAGTGAGGGGTGGGGTCAGTGAGGGAGAGGGGACAGTGAGGGGGCGGGGTCAGTGAGGGGGCGGGGACAGTGAGGGGGCGGGGACAGTGAGGGGGCGGGGTCAGTGAGGGGGCGGGGACAGTGAGGGGGCGGGGACAGTGAGGGGCGGGGTCAGTGAGGGAGAGGGGACAGTGAGGGGGCGGGGACAGTGAGGGGGCGGGGACAGTGAGGGGGCGGGGTCAGTGAGGGGCGGGGTCAGTGAGGGGGCGGGGACAGTGAGGGGGCGGGGTCAGTGAGGGAGAGGGGACAGTTAGGGGGCGGGGACAGTGAGGGGGCGGGGACAGTGAGGGGGCGGGGACAGTGAGGGGGCGGGGACAGTGAGGGAGTGGGGGGCGGGGTCAGTGAGGGGGCGGGGTCAGTGAGGGGGCGGGGGACAGTGAGGGAGCGGGGACAGTGAGGGGGCGGGGACAGTGAGGGAGCTGGGACAGTGGGGGGGCGGGGGACAGTGAGGGGGCGGGGACAGTGAGGGGGCGGGGTCAGTGAGGGGGCCGGGACAGTGAGGGGGCGGGGTCAGCGAGGGGGCGGGGACAGTGAGGGAGCGGGGTCAGTGAGGGGGCGGGGACAGTGAGGGGGCGGGGACAGTGAGGGGGCGGGGACAGTGAGGGAGCGGGGACAGTGAGGGGGCGGGGACAGTGAGGGGGCGGGGTCAGTGAGGGAGCGGGGACAGTGAGGGGGCGGGGACAGTGAGGGGGCGGTGTCAGTGAGGGGGCCGGGACAGTGAGGGGGCGGGGTCAGCGAGGGGGCGGGGACAGTGAGGGGGCGGGGACAGTGAGGGGGCGGGGTCAGTGTGGGGGCGGGGACAGTGAGGGGGCGGGGTCAGTGTGGGGGCGGGGTCAGTGAGGGGGCGGGGACAGTGAGGGGGCGGGGACAGTGAAGGGGCGGGGTCAGTGAGGGGGCGGGGACAGTGAGGGGGCGGGGCCGCGGGGCGGGGTCAGTGAGGGGGCGGGGATAGTGAGGGGGACAGTGAGGGAGCGGGGTCAGTGAGGGGGACAGTGAGGGGGCGGGGACAGTGAGGGGGAGGGGACAGTGAGGGGGCGGGGTCAGTGAGGGAGCGGGGACAGTGATGGGGCGGGGTCAGTAAGGGGGCGGGGACAGTGAGGGGGCGGGGACAGTGAGGGGGCGGGGCCGCGGGGCGGGGTCAGTGAGGGAGCGGGGACAGTGAGGGGGCGGGGACAGTGAGGGGGCGGGGTCAGTGAGGGGGCGGGGACAGTGAGGGGGCGGGGTCAGTGAGGGAGCGGGGACAGTGAGGGGGCGGGGCCGCGGGGCGGGGTCAGTGAGGGGGCGGGGTCAGTGAGGGGGCGGGGACAGTGAGGGGGCGGGGTCAGTGAGGGAGCGGGGACAGTGAGGGGGCGGGGCCGCGGGGCGGGGACAGTGAGGGGGCGGGGTCAGTGAGGGGGCGGGGACAGTGAGGGAGCGGGGACAGTGAGGGGGCGGGAACAGTGAGGGGGACAGTGAGGGAGAGGGGACAGTGAGGGAGCGGGGACAGTGAGGGGGCGGGGACAGTGAGGGGGCGGGGACAGTGAGGGGGACAGTGAGGGAGCGGGGTCAGTGAGGGAGCGGGGACAGTGAGGGAGCGGGGTCAGTGAGGGGGCGGGGACAGTGAGGGGGCGGGGTCAGTGAGGGGGCGGGGACAGTGAGGGAGCGGGGACAGTGAGGGGGCGGGGACAGTGAGGGGGCGGGGACAGTGAGGGGGCGGGGACAGTGAGGGAGCGGGGACAGTGAGGGGGCGGGGACAGTGAGGGAGCGGGGACAGTGAGGGGGCGGGGACAGTGAGGGGGCGGGGACAGTGAGGGGGCGGGGTCAGTGAGGGGGCGGGGTCAGTGAGGGGGCGGGGACAGTGAGGGGGCGGGGTCAGTGAGGGGGCGGGGACAGTGAGGGGGCGGGGACAGTGAGGGAGCGGGGACAGTGAGGGAGCGGGGACAGTGAGGGGGCGGGGACAGTGAGGGGGCGGGGTCAGTGAGGGGGCGGGGACAGTGAGGGGGCGGGGACAGTGAGGGAGCGGGGACAGTGAGGGGGCGGGGACAGTGAGGGAGCGGGGTCAGTGAGGGGGCGGGGTCAGTGAGGGGGCGGGGTCAGTGAGGGGGCGGGGACAGTGAGGGGGCGGGGACAGTGAGGGGCGGGGTCAGTGAGGGGGCGGGGACAGTGAGGGGGCGGGGTCAGTGAGGGAGAGGGGACAGTGAGGGGGCGGAGACAGTGAGGGGGCGGGGTCAGTGAGGGGGCGGGGACAGTGAGGGGGCGGGGTCAGTGAGGGGGGCGGGGACAGTGAGGGGGCGGGGTCAGTGAGGGGGCGGGGACAGTGAGGGGCGGGGTCAGTGAGGGAGAGGGGACAGTGAGGGGGCGGGGACAGTGAGGGGGCGGGGTCAGTGAGGGGGCGGGGACAGTGAGGGGGCGGGGACAGTGAGGGGTGGGGTCAGTGAGGGAGAGGGGACAGTGAGGGGGCGGGGTCAGTGAGGGGGCGGGGACAGTGAGGGGGCGGGGACAGTGAGGGGGCGGGGTCAGTGAGGGGGCGGGGACAGTGAGGGGGCGGGGACAGTGAGGGGCGGGGTCAGTGAGGGAGAGGGGACAGTGAGGGGGCGGGGACAGTGAGGGGGCGGGGACAGTGAGGGGGCGGGGTCAGTGAGGGGCGGGGTCAGTGAGGGGGCGGGGACAGTGAGGGGGCGGGGTCAGTGAGGGAGAGGGGACAGTTAGGGGGCGGGGACAGTGAGGGGGCGGGGACAGTGAGGGGGCGGGGACAGTGAGGGGGCGGGGACAGTGAGGGAGTGGGGGGCGGGGTCAGTGAGGGAGCGGGGACAGTGGGGGGGCGGGGTCAGTGAGGGGGCCGGGACAGTGAGGGGGCGGGGTCAGCGAGGGGGCGGGGACAGTGAGGGAGCGGGGTCAGTGAGGGGGCGGGGACAGTGAGGGGGCGGGGACAGTGAGGGGGCGGGGACAGTGAGGGAGCGGGGACAGTGAGGGGGCGGGGTCAGTGAGGGGGCGGTGTCAGTGAGGGGGCCGGGACAGTGAGGGGGCGGGGTCAGTGAGGGGGCGGGGACAGTGAGGGGGCGGGGACAGTGAGGGGGCGGTGTCAGTGAGGGGGCCGGGACAGTGAGGGGGCGGGGTCAGCGAGGGGGCGGGGACAGTGAGGGGGCGGGGACAGTGAGGGGGCGGGGTCAGTGTGGGGGCGGGGACAGTGAGGGGGCGGGGTCAGTGTGGGGGCGGGGTCAGTGAGGGGGCGGGGACAGTGAGGGGGCGGGGACAGTGAAGGGGCGGGGTCAGTGAGGGGGCGGGGACAGTGAGGGGGCGGGGCCGCGGGGCGGGGTCAGTGAGGGGGACAGTGAGGGAGCGGGGTCAGTGAGGGGGACAGTGAGGGGGCGGGGACAGTGATGGGGCGGGGTCAGTGAGGGGGCGGGGACAGTGAGGGGGCGGGGTCAGTGAGGGAGCGGGGACAGTGAGGGGGCGGGGACAGTGAGGGGGCGGGGTCAGTGAGGGGGCGGGGACAGTGAGGGGGCGGGGTCAGTGAGGGAGCGGGGACAGTGAGGGGGCGGGGCCGCGGGGCGGGGTCAGTGAGGGGGCGGGGTCAGTGAGGGGGCGGGGACAGTGAGGGGGCGGGGTCAGTGAGGGAGCGGGGACAGTGAGGGGGCGGGGCCGCGGGGCGGGGACAGTGAGGGGGCGGGGTCAGTGAGGGGGCGGGGACAGTGAGGGAGCGGGGACAGTGAGGGGGCGGGGTCAGTGAGGGGGCGGGGACAGTGAGGGGGCGGGGTCAGTGAGGGAGCGGGGACAGTGAGGGGGCGGGGCCGCGGGGCGGGGTCAGTGAGGGGGCGGGGTCAGTGAGGGGGCGGGGACAGTGAGGGGGCGGGGTCAGTGAGGGAGCGGGGACAGTGAGGGGGCGGGGCCGCGGGGCGGGGACAGTGAGGGGGCGCGGTCAGTGAGGGGGCGGGGACAGTGAGGGAGCGGGGTCAGTGAGGGGGCGGGAACAGTGAGGGGGAGGGGTCAGTGAGGGAGCGGGGACAGTGAGGGGGCGGGGACAGTGAGGGGGCGGGGTCAGTGTGGGGGCGGGGTCAGTGAGGGGGCGGGGTCAGTGTGGGGGCGGGGACAGTGAGGGGGCGGGGTCAGTGTGGGGGCGGGGTCAGTGAGGGGGCGGGAACAGTGAGGGGGACAGTGAGGGAGAGGGGACAGTGAGGGAGCGGGGACAGTGAGGGGGCGGGGACAGTGAGGGGGCGGGGTCAGTGTGGGGGCGGGGACAGTGAGGGGGCGGGGTCAGTGTGGGGGCGGGGTCAGTGAGGGGGCGGGGACAGTGAGGGGGCGGGGACAGTGAAGGGGCGGGGTCAGTGAGGGGGCGGGGACAGTGAGGGGGCGGGGCCGCGGGGCGGGGTCAGTGAGGGGGCGGGGATAGTGAGGGGGACAGTGAGGGAGCGGGGTCAGTGAGGGGGACAGTGAGGGGGCGGGGACAGTGAGGGGGAGGGGACAGTGAGGGGGCGGGGTCAGTGAGGGAGCGGGGACAGTGATGGGGCGGGGTCAGTAAGGGGGCGGGGACAGTGAGGGGGCGGGGACAGTGAGGGGGCGGGGCCGCGGGGCGGGGTCAGTGAGGGAGCGGGGACAGTGAGGGGGCGGGGACAGTGAGGGGGCGGGGTCAGTGAGGGGGCGGGGACAGTGAGGGGGCGGGGTCAGTGAGGGGGCGGGGTCAGTGAGGGAGCGGGGACAGTGAGGGGGCGGGGTCAGTGAGGGGCGGGGACAGTGAGGGGGCGGGGTCAGTGAGGGGCGGGGACAGTGAGGGGGCGGGGTCAGTGAGGGGCGGGGACAGTGAGGGGGCGGGGTCAGTGAGGGAGCGGGGTCAGTGAGGGGGCGGGGTCAGTGAGGGAGCGGGGACAGTGAGGGGGCGGGGTCAGTGAGGGGGCGGGGACAGTGAGGGGGCGGGGTCAGTGAGGGGGACAGTGAGGGGGCGGGGTCAGTGAGGGAGCGCGGTCAGTGAGGGGGCGGGGCCAGTGAGGGGGCGGGGTCAGAGAGTGGGCGGGGACAGTGAAGGAGCGGGGTCAGTGAGGGGGCGGGGTCAGTGAGGGGGCGGGACGGGGTCGTGGTCAGTGGGCGGGGCCGGGCCGTTGCCTGGGAGACGGCTGCAGCCGCTCTGCTTCCGGTTGGGCCTGTGGGAGCGGCCCGGCCCTGAGGCAGCAATGTGGCTGAGATTGAGCCTGCTCATCACCTCACTGTGCCAGGGTAAGCACTGTACCAGGGTAAGCACTGTGCCAGGGTAAGCACTGTGTCAGGGTGAGCACTGTGCCAGGGTAAGCAGTGTACCAGGGTAAGCACTGTGCCAGGGTAAGCACTGTGTCAGGGTGAGCACTGTGCCAGGGTGAGCAGTGTACCAGGGTAAGCACTGTACCAGGGTAAGCACTGTACCAGGGTAAGCACTGTGCCAGGGTAAGCACTGTGCCAGGGTAAGCACTGTGCCAGGGTGAGCACTGTGTCAGGGTGAGCACTGTGCCAGGGTGAGCACTGTGCCAGGGTGAGCACTGTGCCAGGGTGAGCACTGTGCCAGGGTGAGCACTGTACCAGGGTGAGCACTGTACCAGGGTGAGCACTGTGCCAGGGTGAGCACTGTGCCAGGGTGAGCACTGTGCCAGGGTGAGCACTGTACCAGGGTGAGCACTGTGCCAGGGTGAGCACTGTGCCAGGGTGAGCACTGTGCCAGGGTGAGCACTGTGCCAGGGTGAGCACTGTGCCAGGGTGAGCACTGTGCCAGGGTGAGCACTGTGCCAGGGTGAGCACTGTGCCAGGGTGAGCACTGTGCCAGGGTAAGCACTGTGCCAGGGTAAGCACTGTACCAGGGTAAGCACTGTACCAGAGGGAGCACTGTGCCAGGGTAAGCACTGTACCAGGGTAAGCACTGTACCAGGGTAAGCACTGTACCAGGTTAAGCACTGTACCAAGGGAGCACTGTACCAGGGTAAGCACTGTACCAGGGTAAGCACTGTACCAGGGTAAGCACTGTGCCAGGGTAAGCACTGTACCAGGGTAAGCACTGTACCAGGGTAAGCACTGTACCAAGGGAGCACTGTACCAGGGTAAGCACTGTACCAGGGTAAGCACTGTGCCAGGGTAAGCACTGTGCCAGGGTAAGCACTGTACCAGGGTAAGCACTGTGCCAGGGTAAGCACTGTACCAGGGTAAGCACTGTGCCAGGGTAAGCACTGTACCAGGGTAAGCACTGTACCAGAGGGAGCACTGTACCAGGGTAAGCACTGTACCAGGGTAAGCACTGTACCAGGGTAAGCACTGTGCCAGGGTAAGCACTGTACCAGGGTAAGCACTGTACCAGGGTAAGCACTGTACCAGGGTAAGCACTGTGCCAGGGTAAGCACTGTGCCAGGGTAAGCACTGTACCAGAGGGAGCACTGTACCAGGGTAAGCACTGTACCAGGGTAAGCACTGTACCAGGGTATGCACTGTGCCAGGGTAAGTACTGTGCCAGGGTAAGCACTGTACCAGGGTAAGCACTGTGCCAGGGTAAGCACTGTACCATGGTAAGCACTGTGCCAGGGTAAGCACTGTACCAGAGGGAGCACTTTGCCAGAGGGAGCACTGTGCCAGAGGGAGCACTGTACCAGGGTAAGCACTGTGCCAGGGTAAGCACTGTGCCAGGGTAAGCACTGTGCCAGGGTAAGCACTGTGCCAGGGTAAGCACTGTACCACTAAGCACTGTGCCAGAGGGAGCACTGTGCCAGGGTAAGCACTGTACCACCGTAAGCACTGTACCAGAGGGAGCTTTGTGCCAGGGTAAGCACTGTACCAGAGGGAGCGCTGTGCGAGGATAAGCACTGTACCAGAGGGGGCACTGTACCAGGGTAAGCACTGTACCAGAGGGGGCACTGTGCCAGGGTAAGCACTGTGCCAGGGTAAGCACTGTGCCAGGGTAAGCACTGTGCCAGGGTAAGCACTGTACCAGAGGGAGCACTGTACCAGGGTAAGCACTGTGCCAGAGGGAGCACTGTGCCAGGGTAAGCACTGTGCCAGGGTAAGCACTGTACCAAGGGAAGCACTGTACCAAGGGAGCACTGTGCCAGGGTACGCACTGTGTCAGGGTAAGCACTGTGCCAGGGTAAGCACTGTGCCAGGGTAAGCACTGTGCCAGGGTAAGCACTGTACCAGGGTAAGCACTGTGCCAGAGGGAGCACTGTGCCAGGGTAAGCACTATACCAGAGGGGGCACTGTACCAGGGTAAGCACTGTACCAGAGGGGGCACTGTACCAGGGTAAGCACTGTGCCAGGGTAAGCACAGTGCCAGACGGAGCACTGTGCCAGGGTAAGCACTGTGCCAGGGTAAGCACTGTGCCAGGGTAAGCACTGTACCAGGGTAAGCACTGTACCAGGGTACGCACTGTACCTGGGTAAGCACTGTGCCCGGGTAAGCACTGTGCCAAGGTAAGCACTGTGCCAGGGTAAGCACTATGCCAGGGTAAGCACTATGCCAGGGTAAGCACTGTGCCAGGGTAAGCATTGTGCCAGGGTAAGCATTGTGCCAGGGTAAGCATTGTGCCAGGGTAAGCACTGTACCATGGGAAGCATTGTGCCAGGATAAGCACTGTACCAGGGTAAGCACTGTGCCAGGGTAAGCACTGTACCAGAGGGAGCACTGTACCAGGGTAAGCACTGTTCCAGAGTGAGCACTGTGCCAGGGTAAGCACTGTGCCAGGGTAAGCACTGTACCAGAGGGAGCACTGTGCCAGGGTAAGCCCTGTGCCAGGGTAAGCACTGTACCAGAGGGAGCACTGTGCCATGGTAAGCACTGTACCAGAAGGAACACTGTGCCATGGTAAGCCCTGTGCCAGGGTAAGCACTGTGCCAGGGTGAGCACTGTGCCAGGGTAAGCACTGTACCAGAGGGAGCACTGTGCCAGGGTAAACACTGTACCAGAGGGAACACTGTGCCATGGTAAGCCCTGTACCAGGGTAAGCACTGTACCAGAGGGAGCACTGTGCCATGGTAAGCACTGTGCCAGAGGGTGCACTGTGCCAAGGTAAGCACTGTGCCAGGGTAAGCACTGTGCCAGGGTAAGCACTGTAATAGAGAGAGCACTGTACCAGGGTAAGCACTGTACCAGGTTAAGCACTGTGCCAGAGTGAGCACTGTGCCAGAGGGTGCACTGTGCCAAGGTAAGCACTGTGCCAGGGTAAGCACTGTACCTGAAGGTGCACTGTGCCAGGGTAAGCACTGTACCAGGGTAACCATTGTACCAGGGATGCACTGTGCCAGGGAAAGCACTGTGCCAGGGTAAGCGCTGTGCCAGGGTAAGCACTGTGCCAGGGTAAGCACTGTACCAGAGGGAGCACTGTGCCAGGATAAGAACTGTACCAGAGTAAGCATTGTACCAGGGTAGGCACTGTGCCAGAGGGAGCCCTGTGCCAGGGTAAGCACCGTGCCAGAGGGAGCACTGTGCGAGGGTAAGCACCATGCCAGAGGGAGCACTGTGCCAGAGGGAGCACTGTGCCAGAGTAGGCACTGTGCCAGATGGAGCACTGTGCCAGAGGGAGTGTCACTTTCAGAGGGAGCACTGTGCCAGGGTAAGCACTGTGCCAGAGGGAGCACCGTGCCTGTGGGAGCACCATGCCAGAGGGAGCACCGTGCCAGGTTGAGCACTGTGCCAGGGTAAGAACTGTGCCAGTGTAAGCACTGTGTCAGGGTAAGCACTGTGTCAGGGTAAGCACTGTGTCAGGGTAAGCACTGTGTCAGGGTAAGCACTGGACCAGGGTAAGCACTGGACCAGAGGGAGCACTGTGCCAGGGAAAGCACAGTGCCAGGGAAAGCACAGTGCCAGGGAAAGCACAGTGCCAGGGAAAGCACAGTGCCAGAGGGAGCACTGTACCAGAGGGAGCACTGTGCCAGGGTAAGCACTGTGCCAGGGTAAGCACTGGACCAGGGGAGCACTGGACCAGGGGAGCACTGGACCAGGGGAGCACTGGACCAGGGTGAGCACTGGGCCAGGGTGAGCACTGGGCCAGGGTAAGCACTGTGCCAGGGTAAGCACTGTGCCAGGGGGAGCACTGTGCCACGGTAAGCACAGTGCTCCAGAAGGAGCACTGCGCCAGAGGGAGCACTGCGCCAGAGGCAGCACTGCGCCAGAGACAGCACTGCGCCAGAGGCAGCACTGCGCTAGAGGGAGCACTGTGTCAGGGTAAGCACTGTGCCAGAGGGAGTGTCACTGCCAGAGGGAGCACTGTGCCAGGGCAAGCACTGTGCCAGGGCAAGCACTGTGCCAGGGCGAGCACTGTGCCAGAGGGAGCAGTGTGCCAGAGGGAGCAGTGTGCCAGAGGGAGCAGTGTGCCAGAGGGAGCAGTGTGCCAGAGGGAGCAGTGTGCCAGAGGGAGCAGTGTGCCAGAGGGAGCAGTGTGCCAGAGGGAGCAGTGTGCCAGAGGGAGCAGTGTGCCAGAGGGAGCAGTGTGCCAGAGGGAGCAGTGTGCCAGAGGGAGCAGTGTGGCAGTGGGAGCAGTGTGGCAGTGGGAGCAGTGTGGCAGTGGGAGCAGTGTGGCAGTGGGAGCAGTGTGGCAGTGGGAGCAGTGTGGCAGTGGGAGCAGTGTGGCAGTGGGAGCAGTGTGCCAGTGGGAGCAGTGTGCCAGTGGGAGCAGTGTGCCAGTGGGAGCAGTGTGCCAGTGGGAGCAGTGGGAGCAGTGTGCCAGTGGGAGCAGTGTGCCAGTGGGAGCAGTGTGCCAGTGGGAGCAGTGTGCCAGTGGGAGCAGTGTGCCAGTGGGAGCAGTGTGCCAGTGGGAGCAGTGTGCCAGTGGGAGCAGTGTGCCAGGGGGAGCAGTGTGCCAGAGGGACCAGTGTGCCAGAGGGAGCAGTGTGCCAGAGGGAGCAGTGTGCCAGAGGGAGCAGTGTGCCAGAGGGAGCAGTGTGCCAGAGGGAGCAGTGTGCCAGAGGGAGCAGTGTGCCAGAGGGAGCAGTGTGCCAGAGGGAGCAGTGTGCCAGAGGGAGCAGTGTGCCAGAGGGAGCAGTGTGCCAGAGGGAGCAGTGTGCCAGAGGGAGCAGTGTGCCAGAGGGAGCAGTGTGCCAGAGGGAGCAGTGTGCCAGAGGGAGCAGTGTGCCAGAGGGAGCAGTGTGCCAGAGGGAGCAGTGTGCCAGTGGGAGCAGTGTGCCAGTGGGAGCAGTGTGCCAGTGGGAGCAGTGTGCCAGTGGGAGCAGTGTGCCAGTGGGAGCAGTGTGCCAGTGGGAGCAGTGTGCCAGAGGGAGCAGTGTGCCAGAGGGAGCAGTGTGCCAGAGGGAGCAGTGTGCCAGAGGGAGCAGTGTGCCAGAGGGAGCAGTGTGCCAGAGGGAGCAGTGTGCCAGAGGGAGCAGTGTGCCAGAGGGAGCAGTGTGCCAGAGGGAGCAGTGTGCCAGAGGGAGCAGTGTGCCAGAGGGAGCAGTGTGCCAGAGGGAGCAGTGTGCCAGAGGGAGCAGTGTGGCAGTGGGAGCAGTGTGCCAGTGGGAGCAGTGTGCCAGTGGGAGCAGTGTGCCAGTGGGAGCAGTGTGCCAGTGGGAGCAGTGGGAGCAGTGTGCCAGTGGGAGCAGTGTGCCAGTGGGAGCAGTGTGCCAGTGGGAGCAGTGTGCCAGTGGGAGCAGTGTGCCAGTGGGAGCAGTGTGCCAGTGGGAGCAGTGTGCCAGTGGGAGCAGTGTGCCAGGGGGAGCAGTGTGCCAGAGGGACCAGTGTGCCAGAGGGAGCAGTGTGCCAGAGGGAGCAGTGTGCCAGAGGGAGCAGTGTGCCAGAGGGAGCAGTGTGCCAGAGGGAGCAGTGTGCCAGAGGGAGCAGTGTGCCAGAGGGAGCAGTGTGCCAGAGGGAGCAGTGTGCCAGAGGGAGCAGTGTGCCAGAGGGAGCAGTGTGCCAGAGGGAGCAGTGTGCCAGAGGGAGCAGTGTGCCAGAGGGAGCAGTGTGCCAGAGGGAGCAGTGTGCCAGAGGGAGCAGTGTGCCAGAGGGAGCAGTGTGCCAGTGGGAGCAGTGTGCCAGTGGGAGCAGTGTGCCAGTGGGAGCAGTGTGCCAGTGGGAGCAGTGTGCCAGTGGGAGCAGTGTGCCAGAGGGAGCAGTGTGCCAGAGGGAGCAGTGTGCCAGAGGGAGCAGTGTGCCAGAGGGAGCAGTGTGCCAGAGGGAGCAGTGTGCCAGAGGGAGCAGTGTGCCAGAGGGAGCAGTGTGCCAGAGGGAGCAGTGTGCCAGAGGGAGCAGTGTGCCAGAGGGAGCAGTGTGCCAGAGGGAGCAGTGTGCCAGAGGGAGCAGTGTGCCAGAGGGAGCAGTGTGCCAGAGGGAGCAGTGTGCCAGCAGTGGCGCGGGGGTGTGTATGGGTGGTGCGGGGTGGGTGTGGGGGGGCGGTGCGGGGTGGCTGTGGGGGGGCGGTGCGGGGTGGGCATTGACGTTGCGGGGGGCGGTGCGGGGTGGGCATGGACGTTGCGGGGGGGGGGCGCGGTGGGTCCCTGGCTGTCGAATGCTGAGCTGATGTTGTGTTGCAGGTTTGATCGGAGCTGCTGTGTTTGTGGAGAATCCTTTGTCGCTTTCCGAGTTCCCAGAAAGTGAAGGTGAAGTAGATGGGATTGTTCGCTGGGAACTCGTCACCCCGGAGATTCCCAAAAGACATCTGGTCTCCGTTAAGCTGCAGAATCTAACTTTGCGGCAACAGGCTGACCCTTCAACTCGAGGTGAGAGTTTGTGAATCTAAAATACGGACTGAAAACTCCACTGCCAAATGCGGAGAGAGCGGCGGGGGGAGCGGCGGAGAGAGCGGCGGGGAGAGCGGCGGAGGGAGCGGCGGAGGGAGCGGCGGAGAGAGCGGCGGAGGGAGCGGCGGAGAGAGCGGCGGAGAGAGCGGCGGAGGGAGCGGCGGAGGGAGCGGCGGAGGGAGCGGCGGAGGGAGCGGCAGAGAGAGCGGCGGGGGAGCGGCGGAGGGGGACAGAGCGGCGGAGGGAGCGGCGGGGAGAGCGGCGGAGGGAGCGGCGGAGGCGGGGGGAGCGGCGGAGGGAGCGGCGGAGGGAGCGGCGGAGGCGGAGGGAGCGGCAGAGGGAGCGGCGGGGAGAGCGGCGGGGGGAGCGGCGGAGGCGGGGAGAGCGGCGGAGACGGGGAGAGCGGCGGAGGCGGAGGGAGCGGCGGAGACGGGGAGAGCGGCGGAGGCGGAGGGAGCGGCGGAGGCGGAGAGAGCGGCGGAGGGAGCGGCGGGGAGAGCGGCGGAGGCGGGGAGAGCGGCAGGGAGAGCGGCGGGAGGCGGAGGGGGAGGCGGGGAGAGCGGCGGAGGCGGGGGGAGCGGCGGAGTTAGCGGCGGAGAGAGCGGCGCGGAGGCGGAGGGAGCGGCGGAGGGAGCAGCAGAGGCGGAGGGAACGGCGGGGAGAGCGGCGGAGGCTGAGAGAGCGGCGGAGAGAGCGGCGCGGAGGCGGAGGGAGCGGCGGAGGGAGCAGCGGAGACGGAGAGAGCGGCGGAGGGAACGGCGGGGAGAGCGGCGGAGGCTGAGAGAGCGGCGGAGAGAGCGGCGCGGAGGCGGGGGGAGCGGCGGAGGCTGAGAGAGCGGCGGAGGCGGGGGGAGCGGCGGAGGCTGAGAGAGCGGCGGAGAGAGCGGCGGAGGAAGCGGCGGAGGGAGCGGCGGAGGGAGCGGCGGAGAGAGCGGCGGGGAGAGATGCGGAGACGGAGAGAGCGGCGGGGGCGGGGAGAGGGGCGGGGGCGGGGAGAGGGGCGGGCCTGGCCAGGCTGATGGCCGGATGGGGTGTCCAGGCCGGTGGTCACTGGCGTTTTCGAAGAATGAGCGGGGATCTCATTGGAATGGACACAATCCTGACAGATTGGATACTGGAATGGGGGCTCCTCTGGCTGGGTTTCCACTGGCTGGGGTGTCCTCTGGGATCTCACACGGGCTGGGGACTCCTCTGGGATCTCACAGGGGCTGGGGGCTCCTCTGGGATCACACAGGGGCTGGGGGCTCCTCTGGGATCACACAGGGGCTGGGGGCTCCTCTGGGATCACACAGGGGCTGGGGGCTCCTCTGGGATCACACAGGGGCTGGGGGCTCCTCTGGGATCACACAGGGCTGGGTAAACCTGTGCAATTCTCCTGCCCAGAGGGTTATGGAGACCGATTGTGAGGCCTGTGTGTCAGGAGCATTTCAGCTCAGGTTACTCGAGGTGAGTTGTATTTTGAGGACAGGTTAGTGAGGTTTGCATCGATTTGGATAAATGTGAGCTGATATATTTTGGCAGATCGAATCAGGCCAGGACCTACTCAGTTAATGGTATGGCGTTGGGGAGAGTTATAGAACAAAGAGATCTAGGAGTACAGGTTCAGAGCTCCTTGAAGGTGGAGTCGCAGGTGGACAGGGTGGTGAAGAAGGCATTCGGCATGCTTGGTTTCATTGGTCAGAACATTGAATACAGGAGTTGGGACGTCTTGTTGAAGTTGTACAAGACATTGGTACGGCCACACTTGGAATACTGTGTGCCGTTCTGGTCACCCTATTATAGAAAGGATATTATTAAACTGGAAAGAGTGCAGAAAAGATTTACTAGGATGTTACCGGGACTTGATGGTTTGAGTTATAAGGAGAGGCTGGATAGACTGGGACTTTTTTCCCTGGAGCGTAGGAGGCTTAGGGGTGATCTTATAGAGGTCTATAAAATAATGAGGGGCATAGATAAGGTAGATAGTCAACATCTTTTCCCAAAGGTAGGGGAGTCTAGAACTAGAGGGCAGAGATACAAAAGAGACCAGAGGGGAAATGTTTTCACACACAGGGTGGTGAATGTCTGGAACGGGCTGCCAGAGGCAGTGGTCGAGGCGGGTACAATTTTGTCCTTTAAAAAGCAGTTAGACAGTTACATGGGCAGGGTGGGTATAGAGGGATATGGGCCTAATGTGGGCAAGTGGGACTAGCTTAATGATAGAAACTGGGCAGCATTGACAAGCCGGGCCGAAGGGCCTGTTTCCCTGCTGTAAACACCTCGGACTCTGTGACTCTCAAGTTTAGATGTTACTAGATTGAAAGGTATCAGATGGTGAGGGGTGTTGACAGGGTGGGTGTGGAGAAGATATTTCCTCTTGTGGGACAATCTAGAACTCGGGGTCAGTGTATAAAGATAAGGGGGTTGTCCATTTAAGACGGAGCTGAGGGGAATTTCTTTGTACAGGACGGTGGGTCTGTGGAACTCTCTTCCTCAAAGAGCAGGGGGTATTCCAGCGTTTTTAAAGCTGAGCTGGATAGATTCTTGATTAACGAGGGGAGTGAAAGGTCATGGGGGGGGGGGGTCGGCAGGAACGTGGGGTTGAGTTAACAATCAGATCAGGCGTGAACCTATTCAATGGGGGAGCACAAGCTCTGAGCAACTGCTCGGCCCAGGACCGCAAGAACCTTCAGAGAGTCGTGAACACCGCCCAGTCCGTCACACGAACCTGCCTCCTATCCATTGACTCCATCTACACCTCCCGCTGCCTGGGGAAAGCGGGCAGCATAATCAAAGACCCCTCCCACCCGGCTTACTCACTCTTCCAACTTCTTCCATCGGGCAGGAGATACAGAAGTCTGAGAACACGCACGAACAGACTCAAAAACAGCTTCATCCCCACTGTTACCAGACTCCTAAATGACCCTCTTATGGACTGACCTCATTAACACTACACCCTGTATGCTCCACCCGATGCCGGTGTTATGTAGTTACATTGTGGACCTTGTGTTGCCCTATTATGTATTTTATTTTATTTTATTTCCATGTACTTAATGATCTGTTGAGCTGCAGAAAAATACTTTTCACTGGACCTCTGTTCACGTGACAATAAACAAATCCAATCCAATCTATTCCCGTCCCCCTCCCCCTCTCCTCTCTCTCTCTCTCTCTCTCTCCAACCATTGCCGTGGCTCCAGGAGACATTGTCACACCAGCCCCACGGTGACTGTCATCCTCGCTGAGGGTGCAAACACTTATTTGTCACCTCCACGTGTGGTAATAACGAATCCAGATCTTTCAATCCCACCATTGGGCAATGGTTGTGGTGATTTGGGAGCTGGTGACCATGTCACCAGCCCCACGCCGGGAAGAAGTGTTTCACTGAGAGCCCGTTGCGTTGAGTTCAGTTGTGTTTATCCCTCCATGAATTGATATTTTGCAGACAGTATGGAAGTCAACAGCATGAACCAACCAATCAGCATGATTCGCCAAACCCACTCCTCCATTCTGCTGGTCGGCTATCAACCCAAGAATCAAGATGTGGTCCGCTGGTATTTCCTCAACTCCAAGACGCGCAAGACCATTCTTCATTTCACCACTTCCGTCATCCACGTCAACCCCTTTTACAGACAGCGAAGCGAGTTTGATGTGGTGACTGGCTCATTGCTCCTGCGCAATTTACAAACTCAGGACAGTGGGATCTTTGAAGTCATTCTAAACCCGATTGAATCTCAGGGCCTTGAGAAGGGAGATCAGATTTCCTACGTGGAACTGGATGTCCAAGGTAACTTAACCACAGCAATGTGCCTCAGTACTAACGTAGAGCCTGCTTACGGCTAGTCAGCGGGCGGGCGTTTCTGGCTGTTTACGCGAGTGGGATCTTACTGTCCTCCTGACGCCCGTCCATGCGAGTTTATCACCGTCGAGCTGTGCGTTCACCCCATTGACAAGAGCGGCAGCAGAAAGCCCTGCCGACAGTCACTTGTAAGCCACGCTCCGACGCGGAGGAGGAAAATCCCGCCCAATATCCCTCCATGGAAGGTTTCCAAAGGAACCCTCCAGATATAACAGGGAATTCTGGATAAACTGAGCATATCTGGCTGGGGAGAGTGAAACTGAGGGAGTGATTCAGTGACCAGGTGGATAGCGGGAAAGGCAAAAATCAAGATTGGCAGCAGGCAACCCTAACCCTAACCCTAACCCTAACCCTAACCCTAACCCTAACCCTAACCCTAACCCTATCCCTAACCCTAACCCTAACCCTAACCCTAACCCTAACCCTAACCCTAACCCTAACCCGGCAGGCTCCCAGTGGCAAATTCCGAATCACACCCAGAAATGGCAAGAATACCATTAACCCTTATTTGCATTCATTTTAATCTCATTATAAATGGCTTGGAAGAAAATGTAGCAGGTCTGATCAGCAAGTTTGCGGATGATACTAAGATTGCAGGAGTTGCGAATAGCGATGCAGATTATCAGAGAATACAGCAGGATAGAGATAGGCTATAAAATTGGGCAGAGAAATGGCAGATGGATGATGTGTTATGTACTCTGGGACAACACAGGCTGCAACTAGATGCAGCTTTAACCAAAAGATACTCCAGACCTTGAAGTTAGTTCAATCTGATTTATTGAACCAGTAGCACAGTTAGCTCAGTTCTCTGTGAGTTCGACTCTCTGCTAACCTAAGTGTGGTTACTCTGTCTGACTGAACCAGACTAGCTCTTAGCCACGTGCTGGAGGGGTGATACTGTACATACACCCTGACCCACTCTGTAGATGTTCATCAGTGGAAAGAGGTGGCGTGTGAGTGCCTCGTGCCTTTTATAGTGAGATACCACCCCTGAGTGTCCTGCCTGCTGATTGGTCCTGTCCTGGTCTCTGTGTTCATTAGCTGCCTGTCTGTGTGATACACGATCAATTACTCAAAGACGAGGGTTGGATGTAATCGAGGCTTCATTCCACTGAGATGTGTGGCCTCCTACAGCACTGATATCAACATCCTATATATACAATATACATATCAGTGGTGACTACCACACTGTGCCTGTCCGTGTATCATTGTTTGCATGTCTGCATATCATGACAACGGAGTTTAACCCGGACAAATGTGAGGTGATGCATTTTGATAGATCCAATTCCGGTGGGAGCTATAAAATAAACGGCAGAACCATCAGGAGCAGAGACACAGAGATCTGGGCGAGCAGGTCCACAGATCCTTAAACGTGGCAGCGCAGGTGGAAGTGGTGGTGAAGAAAGCATACGGCATTCTTGCCTTCATCGGACGGGGTATCGAGTGTAAAAGCTCGAAAATGATGTTACAGTTATATAGAACGTTGGTCAGGCCACATTTGGAATACTGGGTCCAATTCTGGTCACCGCACTACCAGAAGGACGTGGAGTCTTTGGAGAGAGCACAGAAAAGGTTTACCAGGATGTTGCCTGGTATGGAGGGTATTAGCTATGAGGAGGGATTGAATCAACTGGGATTGTTCTCCCTAGAGAGACGGAGGCTGAGGGGGCGACCTGATAGACGTTTATAAAATTATTAGGGGTATAGATAGGGTGAACAGTTGGAGGCTTTTTCCCAGGGCGGGAATGACAATTACAAGGGGGCACAGGTTCAAGGTGAGGGGGGAAAGGTTCAGTGGAGATGTGTGGGGGAAGTGTTTTACACAGAGGGTGGTGGTGGCCTGGAATGCACGGCCAAGTGAGGTGGGTGAGGCAAATACGTTAGCGACCGTTAATACTTAGCTGGTTCGGCACATGAACAGACGGGGTACAGAAGGACACAGGCGGTTGGTCTGGATAGGACACGTGATCGGGGCAGGATTGGAGGGCCGAAGGGCCTGTTCCTGTGCTGGATTGTTCTTCTATTGGCGAGAGTGACATTGAAGGCAGCGGCCTCCCGGGAACCACCTGACTTCTCAGCGAGAAGTCACACCAGCATCGTTCAGAATTTCTCCAGTGGGTAGTGGGGGAGGGGGAGGCGCGGATGGAGACGGCTTCTTGCAGGAGAACGAGTTTCGGGGCGTTGTTGACGGAGCCTCTGCCGTGCTCTCCAGTCAGGTACCCCCCCCCCCCCCCCCAAGCGGGTGGAGGCAGCCCTGAGGGTGTGGGGACAGTGGAGGCAGCCAGAGGGTGTGGGGACAGTGGAGGCAGCCCTGAGGGTGTGGGGACAGTGGAGGCAGCCAGAGGGTGTGGGGACAGTGGAGGCAGCCCTGAGGGTGTGGGGACAGTGGAGGCAGCCCTGAGGGTGTGGGGACAGTGGAGGCAGCCCTGAGGGTGTGGGGACAGTGGAGGCAGTCGGAGGGTGTGGGGACAGTGGAGGCAGCCCTGAGGGTGTGGGGACAGTGGAGGCAGTCGGAGGGTGTGGGGACAGTGGAGGCAGCCAGAGGGTGTGGGGACAGTGGAGGCAGCCCTGAGGGTGTGGGGACAGTGGAGGCAGCCCTGAGGGTGTGGGGACAGTGGAGGCAGCCCTGAGGGTGTGGGGACAGTGGAGGCAGCCCTGAGGGTGTGGGGACAGTGGAGGCAGTCGGAGGGTGTGGGGACAGTGGAGGCAGCCAGAGGGTGTGGGGACAGTGGAGGCAGTTGGAGGGTGTGGGGACAGTGGAGGCAGCCAGAGGGTGTGGGGACAGTAGAGGCAGTCGGAAGGTGTGGGGACAGTGGAGGCAGTCCTGAGGGTGTGGGGACAGTGGAGGCAGCCCTGAGGGTGTGGGGACAGTGGAGGCAGTCGGAGGGTGTGGGGACAGTGGAGGCAGCCAGAGGGTGTGGGGACAGTGGAGGCAGTTGGAGGGTGTGGGGACAGTGGAGGCAGCCAGAGGGTGTGGGGACAGTGGAGGCAGTTGGAGGGTGTGGGGACAGTGGAGGCAGCCCTGAGGGTGTGGGGACAGTGGAGGCAGTCGGAGGGTGTGGGGACAGTGGAGGCAGCCCTGAGGGTGTGGGGACAGTGGAGGCAGCCAGAGGGTGTGGGGACAGTGGAGGCAGCCCTGAGGGTGTGGGGACAGTGGAGGCAGCCAGAGGGTGTGGGGACAGTGGAGGCAGCCCTGAGGGTGTGGGGACAGTGGAGGCAGCCAGAGGGTGTGGGGACAGTGGTGGCAGCCAGAGGGTGTGGGGACAGTGGAGGCAGCCCTGAGGGTGTGGGGACAGTGGAGGCAGCCCTGAGGGTGTGGGGACAGTGGAGGCAGCCAGAGGGTGTGGGGACAGTGGAGGCAGCCAGAGGGTGTGGGGACAGTAGAGGCAGTCGGAAGGTGTGGGGACAGTGGAGGCAGTCCTGAGGGTGTGGGGACAGTGGAGGCAGCCCTGAGGGTGTGGGGACAGTGGAGGCAGCCCTGAGGGTGTGGGGACAGTGGAGGCAGCCAGAGGGTGTGGGGACAGTGGAGGCAGCCAGAGGGTGTGGGGACAGTGGAGGCAGTTGGAGGGTGTGGGGACAGTGGAGGCAGTTGGAGGGTGTGGGGACAGTGGAGGCAGCCCTGAGGGTGTGGGGACATTGGAGGCAGCCAGAGGGTGTGGGGACAGTGGAGGCAGCCCTGAGGGTGTGGGGACAGTGGAGGCAGCCAGAGGGTGTGGGGACAGTGGTGGCAGCCAGAGGGTGTGGGGACAGTGGTGGCAGCCCTGAGGGTGTGGGGACAGTGGAGGCAGCCAGAGGGTGTGGGGACAGTGGAGGCAGCCAGAGGGTGTGGGGACAGTGGAGGCAGCATTGGAGATTGGAGGGACCTCAGTGTGGGCACCAATCTGTGACAACCACAGGTTTGCGCCGGAGCAAGCTGTGTGGGTTTCGAGGACCTGGAGGAGGAATATGGTCTGCCCAGGGGAAGGGTTTTAGGTATTTACAGGTCAACATGTCTGGGCTTGTCCCAATCTGAGGGGGTTCTGGCAGGGGTTTGCAGACGGCATGTCCGACGTATCGGGGGTACGAGGGTTGAAATGGAGCAGGACAGGAGGGAGGGAGGAGGGGGGGGGGCAGGGGGGTGTCGCTTCATGATTATATTGGATAATTTTGCTTCTGCTCTGATTGTTCTGTTTGTTGTTTGATTACACAAATAACTGAATAAAATATCGCGAGCCCATTACCACCAAACACTGCCAGATACAGCCATAAGACCATGAGACATTGGAGCAGAATTAGGCCACTCGGCCCATCGAGTCTGCTCCGCCATTCAATCATGGCTGATATTTTCTCATCCACATTCTGCTGCCTTCTTCCCATAACCCCTGATCCCCTGATTGATCAAGAACCGATCTCTCTCTGTCTTAAAGACACTCTGTGATTTGGCCTCCACAGCCTTCTGCGGCAAAGAGTTCCACAGATTCACCACCCTCTGGCTGAAGAAATTCCTCCTCATCTCTGTTTTAAAGGGTCCTTTAGCCTGAGATTGTGTCCTCTGGTTCTAGTTTTTCCTACAGGTGTGTGGTGGTATGTATTAGGGGTAGTACGGTACCTGTGATGCCGAGAGGCTATTTGGTAGACAGACACTGGGTCCTGATTGGATCTGCCGCCTGCTGGCTCCACCCAGTAAGGCGAAGTATAAGAGCCCGGGTTCTCCCAGCAGCCGCATTCTGTAACTGAACTGCTGGGGAACAAGTCTTGCTTAATAAAGCCTCAATTGACTTCATCACTTCTCGACTCGTGAGTAATTGATTGTGCCACATAATGGAAACATCCTCTCCACGTCCACTCTATCCAGGCCTCGCAGTATCTTGTACATTTCAATAAGATCCCCCCTCATCCTTCTAAACTCCACCGACTCAGAGTCCTCAACTGCTCCTCATACGACAAGTTCTTCATTCCGGGGATCATTCTTGTGAACCTCCTCTGGACCCTTTCCAAGGCCAGCACATCCTTCCTTAGATATGGGACCCAAAACTGCTCACAATACTCCAAATGGGGTCTGACCAGAGCCTTATACAGCCTCAGAAGTACATCCCTGCTCTTGTATTCTCGCCCTCTCGACATGAATGCTAACATTGCATTTGCCTTCCTAACTGCCGACTGAACTTGCACAGTAACCTGAAGAGAATCATGAACAAGGACTCCCAAGTCCTTTTGTGCTTCTGATTTCCGAGGCATTTCCCCATTTAGAATATAGCCTATGCATATTGGGACATTGGAACCGGTTCTGGGGGAGGTGGGACCATTACAAATCGGATAGTCTACACCTGGGCAGGACTGGAACAAATGTCCTAGGGGTGCTTTTGCTAACACTGTAGGGGAGGCTTTAAACTAATGTGGCAGGGGGATGGGAAAGCAACAAAAGCCAGTAAGGTACTAGATAATAAACTCGATGTGACTAAGGGGAAGAGTAGACAGGGAAGAGATGATGAACGCAAAGGGACAGGTGGTCTGAGGTGCATTTGTTTCAATGCGAGAAGTGTAACAGGAAAGGCAGATGAACTTAGGGCTTGGACTAGTACCTGGGAATATGATGTTATTGGTATTACGGAGACTTGGTTGAGGGAAGGGCAAGACTGACAACTAAATATCCCAGGGTATAGGTGCTTTAGGAGGGATAGAGAGGGAGGTAAAAGGGGTGGAGGAGTTGCATTACTGGTCAGAGATGATATCACAGCTGTGATTAAGGAGGGCACGATGGAGGATTCGAGCACTGGGGCAATATGGGTAGAGCTAAGAAATAGGAAGGGTGCACTAACATTGTTGGGACTTTACTACAGGCCTCCCAAAAGCGAGCGTGAAGTAGAGGTACAAATATGTAGACAGATTATAGAAAAATGTAGGAGCAATAGGGTGGTCGTGATGGGAGATTTTAACTTCCCCAACATTGAATGGGACTCATGTAGTGTTGGAGGCGTAGATGGAGCAGAATTTGTAAGGAGCATCCAGGAGAGTATTTTAGAGCAGTATGTAAATAGTCCAACTCGGGAAGGGGCCATACTGGACCTGGTATTGGGGAATGATCCCGGCCAGGTGGTTGAAGTTTCAGTTGGTGATTACTTTGGGAATAGCGATCACAATTCCGTAAGTTTTAGAATACTCATGGACAAAGACGAGAGTGGTCCTAAAGAAAGAGTGCTAAATTGGGGAAAGGCCAAGTATAACAAAATTCGGCAGGAGCTAGGGAATGTGGATTGGGAGCAGCTCTTTAAGGGTAAATCCACATTTGAAATGTGGGAGTCTTTTAAGGAAAGGTTGAATAGAGTGCAGGACAGACATGTCCCTGTGAAAATGAGGGATAGAAATGGCAAGATTAGGGAACCATGGATGACGGGTGGAATTGTGAGACTAGCTAAGATGAAAAAGGAGGCATACATAAAATCTAGGCGACTTAAATCTGACGAAGCTTTGGAGGAATATCAGGAAAGTAGGACAAATCTCAAACGCGCAATAAAGAGGGCTAAAAGGTGTCATGAAATATGTTTGGCTAACAGGGTTAAAGAAAATCCCAAAGCCTTTTATTCGTATATAAGGAGCAAGAGGGTAACTAGAGAAAGGATTGGCCCACTCAAAGACAAAAGAGGAAATTTATGCATGGAGTCAGAGGAAATGGGTGAGATTCTTAATGAGTACTTTGCATCGGTATTCACCAAGGAGAGGGACATGACGGATGTTGAAGCTAAGGATGGATGTTTAAATACTCTAGGTCAAGTCGGCATAAGGAAGGGGGAAGTTTTAGGTATTCTAAAAGGCATTAAGGTGGACAAGTCCCCAGGTCTGGATGGGATCTATCCCCGGTTACTGAGGGAAGCGAGGGACGAAATAGCTGGGGCCTTAACAGATATCTTTGCAGCATCCTTGAGCACGGGTGAGGTCCCGGAGGACTGGAGAATTGCTAATGTTGTCCCTTTGTTTAAGAAGGGTAGCAGGGATAATCCAGGGAATTATAGACCTGTGAGCTTGACGTCAGTGGTAGGCAAACTGTTGGAGAAGATACCGAGGGATAGGATCTATTCACATTTGGAAGAAAATAGACTTATCAGTGATTGGCAGCATGGTTTTGTGCAGGGAAGGTCATGTCTTACAAACTTAATAGAATTCTTTGAGGAAGTGACAACGTTATTTGATGAGGGAAGGGCTGTAGATGTCATATACATGGACCTCAGTAAGGCGTTTGATAAAGTTTCCCATGGCAGGTTGATGGAAAAAGTGAAGTCGTATGGGGTTCAGGGTGTACTAGCTAGATGGATAAAGAACTGGCTGGGCAACAGGAGACAGAGAGTAGTGGTGGAAGGGAGTGTCTCAAAATGGAGAAAGGTGACTAGTGGTGTTCCACAGGGATCTGTGCTCGGACCACTGTTGTTTGTGATATACATAAATGATCTGGACGAAGGTATAGGTGGTCTGATTAGCAAGTTTGCAGATGATACTAAGATTGGTGGAGTTGCAGATAGCGAGGAGGACTGTCAGAGATTACAGCAAAATATAAATAGATTGGAGAGTTGGGCAGAGAAATGGCAGATGGAGTTCAATCCAGGCAAATGCGAGGTGATGTATTTTGGAAGATTTAATTCAAGAGCGGACTATACGGTCAATGGAAGAGACCTGGGGAAAATTGATGTACAGAGAGATCTGGGAGTTCAGGTCCATTGTACCCTGAAGGTGGCAACGCAGGTCGATAGAGTGGTCAAGAAGGCATACGGCATGCTTGCCTTCATCGGAAGGGGCATTGAGTACAAGAGTTGGCAGGTCATGTTACAGTTGTATAGGACTTTGGTTAGGCCACATTTGGAATACTGTGTGCAGTTCTGGTCGCCACATTACCAGAAGAATGTGGATGCTTTAGAGAGGGTGCAGAGGAGGTTCACCAGGATGTTGCCTGGTATGGAGGATGCTAGCTATGAAGAAAGGTTGAGTAGATTAGGATTGTTTTCATTGGAAAGACGGAGGTTGAGGGGGGACCTGATTGAGGTCTACAAAATGATGAGAGGTATGGACAGGGTGGATAGCAACAAGCTTTTTCCAAGAGTGGGGGTGTCAATTACAAGGGGTCACGATTTCAAGGTGAGAGGGGGAAAGTTTAAGGGAGATGTGCGTGGAAGGTTTTTTACGCAGAGGGTGGTGGGTGCCTGAAATGCCACGCCAGCGGAGGTGGTAGAGGCGGGCACGATAGCATCATTTAAGATGCATCTCAACAGATATATGAACGGGTGGGGAACAGAGGGAAGTAGATCCTTGGAAAATAGAAGACAGGTTTAGATAAAGGATCTGGATCAGCGCAGGCTGGGAGGGCCGAAGGGCCTGTTCCTGGGCTGTCATTTTCTTTGTTCTTTGTTCTAAATTCCTCCTTCCAAAGTGCATAACCTCACACTTTCCGGCCGCAGACTGTCTCACCAAACACCCAGACAGACAGAGCCCGGCCGCAGACTGTCTCACCAAACACCCAGACAGACAGAGCCCGGCCGCAGACTGTCTCACCAAACACCCAGACAGACAGAGCCCGGCCGCAGACTGTCTCACCAAACACCCAGACAGACAGAGCCCGGCCGCAGACTGTCTCACCAAACACCCAGACAGACAGACAGAGCCCGGCCGCAGACTGTCTCACCAAACACCCAGACAGACAGAGCCCGGCCGCAGACTGTCTCACCAAACACCCAGACAGACAGACAGAGCCCGGCCGCAGACTGTCTCACCAAACACCCAGACAGACAGAGCCCGGCCGCAGACTGTCTCACCAAACACCCAGACAGACAGAGCCCGGCCGCAGACTGTCTCACCCACACCCAGACAGACAGAGCCCGGCCGCAGACTGTCTCACCCACACCCAGACAGACAGAGCCCGGCCGCAGACTGTCTCACCCACACCCAGACAGACAGAGCCCGGCCGCAGACTGTCTCACCCACACCCAGACAGACAGAGCCCGGCCGCAGACTGTCTCACCCACACCCAGACAGACAGAGCCCGGCCGCAGACTGTCTCACCCACACCCAGACAGACAGAGCCCGGCCGCAGACTGTCTCACCCACACCCAGACAGACAGAGCCCGGCCGCAGACTGTCTCACCCACACCCAGACAGACAGAGCCCGGCCGCAGACTGTCTCACCCACACCCAGACAGACAGAGCCCGGCCGCAGACTGTCTCACCCACACCCAGACAGACAGAGCCCGGCCGCAGACTGTCTCACCCACACCCAGACAGACAGACAGAGCCTGGCCGCAGACTGTCTCACCCACACCCAGACAGACAGAGCCCGGCCGCAGACTGTCTCACCCACACCCAGACAGACAGACAGAGCCCGGCCGCAGACTGTCTCACCCAACACCCAGACAGACAGACAGAGCCCGGCCGCAGACTGTCTCACCCACACCCAGACAGACAGAGCCCGGCCGCAGACTGTCTCACCCACACCCAGACAGACAGAGCCCGGCCGCAGACTGTCTCACCAAACACCCAGACAGACAGAGCCCGGCCGCAGACTGTCTCACCCACACCAGACAGACAGACAGAGCCCGGCCGCAGACTGTCTCACCAAACACCCAGACAGACAGAGCCTGGCCGCAGACTGTCTCACCCACACCCAGACAGACAGAGCCCGGCCGCAGACTGTCTCACCCACACCCAGACAGACAGACAGAGCCCGGCCGCAGACTGTCTCACCCACACCCAGACAGACAGAGCCCGGCCGCAGACTGTCTCACCCACACCCAGACAGACAGAGCCCGGCCGCAGACTGTCTCACCCACACCCAGACAGACAGACAGAGCCCGGCCGCAGACTGTCTCACCCACACCCAGACAGACAGACAGAGCCCGGCCGCAGACTGTCTCACCCACACCCAGACAGACAGAGCCCGGCCGCAGACTGTCTCACCCACACCCAGACAGACAGACAGAGCCCGGCCGCAGACTGTCTCACCCACACCCAGACAGACAGAGCCCGGCCGCAGACTGTCTCACCCACACCCAGACAGACAGAGCCCGGCCGCAGACTGTCTCACCCCACACCCAGACAGACAGACAGAGCCCGGCCGCAGACTGTCTCACCCACACCCCAGACAGACAGAGCCCGGCCGCAGACTGTCTCACCCACACCCAGACAGACAGAGCCCGGCCGCAGACTGTCTCACCCACACCCAGACAGACAGAGCCTGGCCGCAGACTGTCTCACCCACACCCAGACAGACAGAGCCCGGCCGCAGACTGTCTCACCCACACCCAGCGACAGACAGAGCCCGGCCGCAGACTGTCTCACCCACACCCAGACAGACAGAGCCCGGCCGCAGACTGTCTCACCCACACCCAGACAGACAGAGCCCGGCCGCAGACTGTCTCACCCACACCCAGACAGACAGAGCCCGGCCGCAGACTGTCTCACCCACACCCAGACAGACAGAGCCCGGCCGCAGACTGTCTCACCCACACCCAGACAGACAGAGCCCGGCCGCAGACTGTCTCACCCACACCCAGACAGACAGAGCCCGGCCGCAGACTGTCTCACCCACACCCAGACAGACAGAGCCCGGCCGCAGACTGTCTCACCCACACCCAGACAGACAGACAGAGCCCCGGCCGCAGACTGTCTCACCCACACCCAGACAGACAGAGCCCGGCCGCAGACTGTCTCACCCACACCCCAGACAGACAGAGCGGAGGCCCGGCCGCAGACTGTCGTCACCCACACCCAGACAGACAGAGCCCGGCCGGCAGACTGTCTCCAGCCCCCACCACTCTCACCCACACCCAGACAGACAGAGCCCTGGCCGCAGACTGTCTCACCCACACCCAGACAGACAGAGCCCGGCCGCAGACTGTCTCACCAAACACCCAGACAGACAGAGCCCGGCCGCAGACTGTCTCACCCACACCCAGACAGACAGAGCCCGGCCGCAGACTGTCTCACCAAACACCCAGACAGACAGAGCCCGGCCGCAGACTGTCTCACCCACACCCAGACAGACAGAGCCCGGCCGCAGACTGTCCTCACCCACACCCAGACAGACAGAGCCCGGCCGCAGACTGTCTCACCCACACCCAGACAGACAGAGCCCGGCCGCAGACTGTCTCACCCACACCCAGACAGACAGAGCCCGGCCGCAGACTGTCTCACCCACACCCAGACAGACAGAGCCCGGCCGCAGACTGTCTCACCCACACCCAGACAGACAGAGCCCGGCCGCAGACTGTCTCACCCACACCCAGACAGACAGAGCCCGGCCGCAGACTGTCTCACCCCACACCCAGACAGACAGAGCCCGGCCGCAGACTGTCTCACCCACACCCAGACAGACAGAGCCCGGCCGCAGACTGTCTCACCCACACCCAGACAGACAGAGCCCGGCCGCAGACTGTCTCACCCACACCCAGACAGACAGAGCCCGGCCGCAGACTGTCTCACCCACACCCAGACAGACAGAGCCCGGCCGCAGACTGTCTCACCCACACCCAGACAGACAGACAGAGCCCGGCCGCAGACTGTCTCACCCACACCCAGACAGACAGAGCCCGGCCGCAGACTGTCTCACCCACACCCAGACAGACAGAGCCCGGCCGCAGACTGTCTCACCCACACCCAGACAGACAGACAGAGCCCGGCCGCAGACTGTCTCACCCACACCCAGACAGACAGAGCCCGGCCGCAGACTGTCTCACCCACACCCAGACAGACAGAGCCCGGCCGCAGACTGTCTCACCCACACCCAGACAGACAGAGCCCGGCCGCAGACTGTCTCACCCACACCCAGACAGACAGAGCCCGGCCGCAGACTGTCTCACCAAACACCCAGACAGACAGAGCCCGGCCGCAGACTGTCTCACCCACACCCAGACAGACAGAGCCGGCCGCAGACTGTCTCACCCACACCCAGACAGACAGAGCCCGGCCGCAGACTGTCTCACCCACACCCAGACAGACAGAGCCCGGCCGCAGACTGTCTCACCCACACCCAGACAGACAGAGCCCGGCCGCAGACTGTCTCACCCACACCCAGACAGACAGACAGAGCCCGGCCGCAGACTGTCTCACCCACACCCAGACAGACAGAGCCCGGCCGCAGACTGTCTCACCCACACCCAGACAGACAGAGCCCGGCCGCAGACTGTCTCACCCACACCCAGACAGACAGAGCCCGGCCGCAGACTGTCTCACCCACACCCAGACAGACAGAGCCCGGCCGCAGACTGTCTCACCCACACCCAGACAGACAGAGCCCGGCCGCAGACTGTCTCACCCACACCCAGACAGACAGAGCCCGGCCGCAGACTGTCTCACCCACACCCAGACAGACAGAGCCCGGCCGCAGACTGTCTCACCCACACCCAGACAGACAGAGCCCGGCCGCAGACTGTCTCACCCACACCCAGACAGACAGAGCCCGGCCGCAGACTGTCTCACCCACACCCAGACAGACAGAGCCCGGCCGCAGACTGTCTCACCCACACCCAGACAGACAGAGCCCGGCCGCAGACTGTCTCACCCACACCCAGACAGACAGAGCCCGGCCGCAGACTGTCTCACCCACACCCAGACAGACAGAGCCCGGCCGCAGACTGTCTCACCCACACCCAGACAGACAGACAGAGCCCGGCCGCAGACTGTCTCACCCACACCCAGACAGACAGAGCCCGGCCGCAGACTGTCTCACCCACACCCAGACAGACAGAGCCCGGCCGCAGACTGTCTCACCCACACCCAGACAGACAGAGCCCGGCCGCAGACTGTCTCACCCACACCCAGACAGACAGAGCCCGGCCGCAGACTGTCTCACCCACACCCAGACAGACAGAGCCCGGCCGCAGACTGTCTCACCCACACCCAGACAGACAGAGCCCGGCCGCAGACTGTCTCACCCACACCCAGACAGACAGACAGAGCCCGGCCGCAGACTGTCTCACCCACACCCAGACAGACAGAGCCCGGCCGCAGACTGTCTCACCCACACCCAGACAGACAGACAGAGCCCGGCCGCAGACTGTCTCACCCACACCCAGACAGACAGAGCCCGGCCGCAGACTGTCTCACCCACACCCAGACAGACAGAGCCCGGCCGCAGACTGTCTCACCCACACCCAGACAGACAGAGCCCGGCCGCAGACTGTCTCACCCACACCCAGACAGACAGAGCCCGGCCGCAGACTGTCTCACCCACACCCAGACAGACAGAGCCCGGCCGCAGACTGTCTCACCCACACCCAGACAGACAGAGCCCGGCCGCAGACTGTCTCACCCACACCCAGACAGACAGAGCCCGGCCGCAGACTGTCTCACCCACACCCAGACAGACAGAGCCCGGCCGCAGACTGTCTCACCCACACCCAGACAGACAGAGCCCGGCCGCAGACTGTCTCACCCACACCCAGACAGACAGAGCCCGGCCGCAGACTGTCTCACCCCACACCCAGACAGACAGAGCCCGGCCGCAGACTGTCTCACCCACACCCAGACAGACAGAGCCCGGCCGCAGACTGTCTCACCCACACCCAGACAGACAGAGCCCGGCCGCAGACTGTCTCACCCACACCCAGACAGACAGAGCCCGGCCGCAGACTGTCTCACCCACACCCAGACAGACAGAGCCCGGCCGCAGACTGTCTCACCCACACCCAGACAGACAGAGCCCGGCCGCAGACTGTCTCACCCACACCCAGACAGACAGAGCCCGGCCGCAGACTGTCTCACCCACACCCCAGACAGACAGAGCCCGGCCGCAGACTGTCTCACCCACACCCAGACAGACAGACAGAGCCCGGCCGCAGACTGTCTCACCCACACCCAGACAGACAGACAGAGCCCGGCCGCAGACTGTCTCACCCACACCCAGACAGACAGAGCCCGGCCGCAGACTGTCTCACCCACACCCAGACAGACAGAGCCCGGCCGCAGACTGTCTCACCCACACCCAGACAGACAGAGCCCGGCCGCAGACTGTCTCACCCACACCCAGACAGACAGAGCCCGGCCGCAGACTGTCTCACCCACACCCAGACAGACAGACAGAGCCCGGCCGCAGACTGTCTCACCCACACCCAGACAGACAGAGCCCGGCCGCAGACTGTCTCACCCACACCCAGACAGACAGAGCCCGGCCGCAGACTGTCTCACCCACACCCAGACAGACAGAGCCCGGCCGCAGACTGTCTCACCCACACCCCAGACAGACAGAGCCCGGCCGCAGACTGTCTCACCCACACCCAGACAGACAGAGCCCGGCCGCAGACTGTCTCACCCACACCCAGACAGACAGAGCCCGGCCGCAGACTGTCTCACCCACACCCAGACAGACAGAGCCCGGCCGCAGACTGTCTCACCCACACCCAGACAGACAGAGCCCGGCCGCAGACTGTCTCACCCACACCCAGACAGACAGAGCCCGGCCGCAGACTGTCTCACCCACACCCAGACAGACAGAGCCCGGCCGCAGACTGTCTCACCCACACCCAGACAGACAGAGCCCGGCCGCAGACTGTCTCACCCACACCCAGACAGACAGACAGAGCCCGGCCGCAGACTGTCTCACCCACACCCAGACAGACAGAGCCCGGCCGCAGACTGTCTCACCCACACCCAGACAGACAGAGCCGGCCGCAGACTGTCTCACCCACACCCAGACAGACAGAGCCCGGCCGCAGACTGTCTCACCCACACCCAGACAGACAGAGCCCGGCCGCAGACTGTCTCACCCACACCCAGACAGACAGAGCCCGGCCGCAGACTGTCTCACCCACACCCAGACAGACAGACAGAGCCCGGCCGCAGACTGTCTCACCCACACCCAGACAGACAGAGCCCGGCCGCAGACTGTCTCACCCACACCCAGACAGACAGAGCCCGGCCGCAGACTGTCTCACCCACACCCCAGACAGACAGAGCCCGGCCGCAGACTGTCTCACCCACACCCAGACAGACAGAGCCCGGCCGCAGACTGTCTCACCACACACCCAGACAGACAGAGCCCGGCCGCAGACTGTCTCACCCACACCCAGACAGACAGAGCCCGGCCGCAGACTGTCTCACCCACACACCCAGACAGACAGAGCCCGGCCGCAGACTGTCTCACCCACACCCAGACAGACAGAGCCCGGCCGCAGACTGTCTCACCCACACCCAGACAGACAGAGCCCGGCCGCAGACTGTCTCACCCACACCCAGACAGACAGAGCCCGGCCGCAGACTGTCTCACCCACACCCAGACAGACAGAGCCCGGCCGCAGACTGTCTCACCCACACCCAGACAGACAGAGCCCGGCCGCAGACTGTCTCACCCACACCCAGACAGACAGAGCCCGGCCGCAGACTGTCTCACCCACACCCAGACAGACAGAGCCCGGCCGCAGACTGTCTCACCCACACCCAGACAGGACAGAGCCCGGCCGCAGACTGTCTCACCCACACCCAGACAGACAGACAGAGCCCGGCCGCAGACTGTCTCACCCACACCCAGACAGACAGAGCCCGGCCGCAGACTGTCTCACCCACACCCAGACAGACAGAGCCCCGGCCGCAGACTGTCTCACCCACACCCAGACAGACAGAGCCCGGCCGCAGACTGTCTCACCCACACCCACAGACAGACAGAGCCCGGCCGCAGACTGTCTCACCACACCCAGACAGACAGAGCCCGGCCGCAGACTGTCTCACCCACACCCAGACAGACAGAGCCCGGCCGCAGACTGTCTCACCCAACACCCAGACAGACAGAGCCCGGCCGCAGACTGTCTCACCCACACCCAGACAGACAGAGCCCGGCCGCAGACTGTCTCACCCACACCCAGACAGACAGAGCCCGGCCGCAGACTGTCTCACCCACACCCAGACAGACAGAGCCCGGCCGCAGACTGTCTCACCCACACCCAGACAGACAGAGCCCGGCCGCAGACTGTCTCACCCACACCCAGACAGACAGAGCCCGGCCGCAGACTGTCTCACCAAACACCCAGACAGACAGAGCCCGGCCGCAGACTGTCTCACCCAACACCCAGACAGACAGAGCCCGGCCGCAGACTGTCTCACCCACACCCAGACAGACAGAGCCCGGCCGCAGACTGTCTCACCCACACCCAGACAGACAGAGCCCGGCCGCAGACTGTCTCACCCACACCCAGACAGACAGAGCCCGGCCGCAGACTGTCTCACCCACACCCAGACAGACAGAGCCCGGCCGCAGACTGTCTCACCCAACACCCAGACAGACAGAGCCCGGCCGCAGACTGTCTCACCCAACACCCAGACAGACAGACAGAGCCCGGCCGCAGACTGTCTCACCCACACCCAGACAGACAGAGCCCGGCCGCAGACTGTCTCACCCACACCCAGACAGACAGAGCCCGGCCGCAGACTGTCTCACCCACACCCAGACAGACAGAGCCCGGCCGCAGACTGTCTCACCCACACCCAGACAGACAGAGCCCGGCCGCAGACTGTCTCACCCACACCCAGACAGACAGAGCCCGGCCGCAGACTGTCTCACCCACACCCAGACAGACAGAGCCCGGCCGCAGACTGTCTCACCCACACCCAGACAGACAGAGCCCGGCCGCAGACTGTCTCACCCACACCCAGACAGACAGAGCCCGGCCGCAGACTGTCTCACCCACACCCAGACAGACAGAGCCCGGCCGCAGACTGTCTCACCACACCCAGACAGACAGACAGAGCCCGGCCGCAGACTGTCTCACCCACACCCAGACAGACAGAGCCCGGCCGCAGACTGTCTCACCCACACCCAGACAGACAGAGCCCGGCCGCAGACTGTCTCACCCACACCCAGACAGACAGAGCCCGGCCGCAGACTGTCTCACCCACACCCAGACAGACAGAGCCCGGCCGCAGACTGTCTCACCCACACCCAGACAGACAGAGCCCGGCCGCAGACTGTCTCACCCACACCCAGACAGACAGAGCCCGGCCGCAGACTGTCTCACCCACACCCAGACAGACAGAGCCCGGCCGCAGACTGTCTCACCACACCCAGACAGACAGAGCCCGGCCGCAGACTGTCTCACCCACACCCAGACAGACAGAGGCCCGGCCGCAGACTGTCTCACCCACACCCAGACAGACAGAGCCCGGCCGCAGACTGTCTCACCCACACCCAGACAGACAGAGCCCGGCCGCAGACTGTCTCACCCACACCCAGACAGACAGAGCCCGGCCGCAGACTGTCTCACCCACACCCAGACAGACAGAGCCCCGGCCGCAGACTGTCTCACCCACACCCAGACAGACAGAGCCCGGCCGCAGACTGTCTCACCCACACCCAGACAGACAGAGCCCGGCCGCAGACTGTCTCACCCACACCCAGACAGACAGAGCCCGGCCGCAGACTGTCTCACCCACACCCAGACAGACAGAGCCCGGCCGCAGACTGTCTCACCCACACCCACCCAGACAGACAGAGCCCGGCCGCAGACTGTCTCACCCACACCCAGACAGACAGAGCCCGGCCGCAGACTGTCTCACC